>NW_027141099.1:0-12500 GCF_036365525.1 Heterodontus francisci
AACTCTGCTGCCTGTATCCTAACTCACACCAAATCCCGATCACCCATCACCCCTGTGCTCACTGATCTACATTGGCTCCCGGTCTGGCAGCACCTTAATTTTAATATTCTCATTCTTGAGTCTGTATCACTCCATGGCCTCACCACTCCATTAGTCCCATTCTCTTGTGCATTTCCCATATTTCTGCAAATAATATGCCTTCAATCTTTTCTCAATTCTCTTTTTAAAGTGAATTTCTTTCTCTCTGTATCTGTTCCCAGCCACGATTTTCAACTCTACAGACCCACTGGTGCTGAGGGCGCAGAAGATGGGACCCATAAAATGATGCGAACCACACAGCCGGCCACTTCTAGTGTGGTCAGCACAGTGTCCCATGGTGGGCAGTACACTTGTGTGGTCAGCACAGTGTCCAATGGTGGACAATGCTATAGTATGGTCAGCACAATGCCCCATGCTGGACAGGGCTCTAGTATGGTCAGCACAATGCCCCATGCTGGACAGGGCTCTAGTATGGTCAGCACAATGCCCCATGCTGGACAGGGCTCTAGTATGGTCAGCACAATGCCCCATGCTGGACAGGGCTCTAGTATGGTCAGCACAATGCCCCATGCTGGACAGGGCTCTAGTATGGTCAGCACAATGCCCCATGCTGGACAGGGCTCTAGTATGGTCAGCACAATGCCCCATGCTGGACAGGGCTCTAGTATGGTCAGCACAATGCCCCATGCTGGACAATGCTGTAGTATGGTCAGCACAATGCCCCATGCTGGACAGAGCTCTAGTATGGTCAGCACAATGCCCCATGCTGGACAGGGCTGTAGTATGATCAGCACAGTGCCTCATGCTGGACATGGCTCTAGTATGGTCAGCACAGTGCCCCATGCTGGACAGGGCTCTGGTGTGGTCAGCACAATGCCCCATGCTGGACAGGGCTCTAGTATGGTTAGCACAATGCCCCATGCTGGACAGGGCTCCAGTATGGTCAGCACAATGCCCCATGCTGGACAGGGCTCTAGTGTGGTCAGCACAGCGCCTCATGCTGGTCAGGGCTCTAGTATGGTCAGCACAATGCCCCATGCTGGTCAGGGCTCTGGTGTGGTCAGCACAATGCCCCATGCTGGACAGGGCTCTAGTATGGTTAGCACAATGCCCCATGCTGGACAGGGCTCTAGTATGGTCAGCACAATGCCCCATGCTGGACAGGGCTCTAGTGTGGTCAGCACAGTGCCTCATGCTGGTCAGGGCTCCAGAGTGGTCAGCACAGTGCCCCATGCTGGACAGGGCTCTAGTATGGTCAGCACAATGCCCCATGCTGGACAGGGCTCTAGTATGGTCAGCACAATGCCCCATGCTGGACAGGGCTCTAGTGTGGTCAGCACAGTGCCTCATGCTGGTCAGGGCTCCAGTGTGGTCAGCACAGTGCCCCATGCTGGACAGGGCTCTAGTATGGTCAGCACAATGCCCCATGCTGGACAGGGCTCTAGTATGGCCAGCTCAATGCCCCATGCTGGACAGGGCTCTAGTATGGTCAGCACAATGCCCCATGCTGGACAGAGCTCCAGTATGGTCAGCACAGTGCCTCATGCTGGACAGGGCTCTAGAGTGGTCAGCACAGTGCCCCATGCTGGACAGGGCTCTAGAGTGGTCAGCACAATGCCCCATGCTGGACAGGGCTCTAGAGTGGTCAGCACAGTGCCCCATGCTGGACAGGGCTCTAGTGTGGTCAGCACAGTGCCCCACGCTGGACAGGGCTCTAGAGTGGTCAGCACAGTGCCCCATGCTGGACAGGGCTCTTTTGTGGTCAGCACAATGCCCCATGCTGGACAGGGCTCTAGTGTGGTCAGCTCAATTCCCCATGTTGGACAGGGCTCTAGTATTATCAGCACAATGCCCCATGCTGGACAGGGCTCTAGTGTGGTCAGCTCAATTCCCCATGTTGGACAGGGCTCTAGTATTATCAGCACAATGCCTCATGCTGGTCAGGGCTCTAGTGTGGTCAGCCCTGTGCCTCATGCTGGACAGGGCTCTAGTATTATCAGCACAATGCCCCATGCTGGACAGGGCTCAAGTATGGTCAGCACAGTGCCCCATGCTGGACAGGGCTCTTGAGTGGTCAGCACAGTGCCCCATGCTGGACAGGGCTCTAGTGTGGTCAGCCCAGTGCCTCATGCTGGACAGGGCTCCAGCGTGTCATACTATGCTTGTGATACTCATGTGAGGATAGTTTTGAATGTGACTTCAATGTCCCAACCAGACAGCTTTGAGTACGTCTTTGAAATCAGGTCTCGGCATGACCACTGACTGCTTGTGTTAGTCACTGTCAGCTGAATATACATTTAGCATCACAATGAATCCCCTCTAGTGTTATTAAAAAGGACCAGGCATCCAACGTGCAGGTGAGGGGCTTTTGACTTACTTCTGCTATTGTAAAGTCAGTGCATGTGTTGTGGATGGGTTTCTAGAGGTTGCGTTGTGAGCTGCTGCAGACATGCAGGGAGGACAGAGGATTTGGTGACTCAACTCTGTACGAGGTATGGGGACTGTAGTTACAGTGTCTCTGGATCTGTAACATGACCCACAAATGGAGCAGAGACTGCAGAGAGCGGAAAGAGGGAGGAGGGACTCTTCCCTACCCACCCCGGGTTTTCCAAGAGCTCTTTTCCTACCTACAATTAACCCAAGAGCAGTGAGTGAGGTGACTCTGATTCAATAAGGAGGTGGTCGCAGAAATTCTACTCTGTCTTCCAAGAACCATGTCACTTATATGTAAACCAAAAGAAAAACTGTGGTCCTAACACTGACCCTTGGGGAAAATCACTGTCTACCATCCTCCAGTCTGAAAAACAACCATTTAACACATTTCTCTTTTTGCTGTCCTTTGGACAATTTTTGATCCAATTGGATGCTATTCCATGAGCTTCAATTTTGTTCACCAAACTTTTGTTTGGTTCTCCATCAAATACTTTCATAAAATCCATGTAGACAACATCCACCACATTCCCTTCATCAACCTTCTCTGATCATCAAAATAAATTCAATTAGCTCAGTCAGGCATAATCTGCCTTTTAGAAATCCGTGCTGACAATCCTTAATTAACTCAAACCTCTCCAAGTGTGTGTCGTCCTTTTTCCCTGATTATTGTTTCTAAAACCTTCCTCACAACTGATGTTAAACTAACTGGCCAGTAGTTACTAGGCCTGTGGATTGTCCATTTATAATTCTGGGAGGTGAGAGTGGCCATCTTTGTCACCATTTTCTCCCTCAGCAGGGAGAAGCACGATGAGAGATCCCGTGGCTTTGTCAGGATAGCGGGAATCCTGATGGTGTCCGTGGCTCTGAGGGGCCCCCATGTCAACGGGGAGAGGTACAGGAACTGAAAGAACTCTCACTCCATTAATGTACAGTTGGTGTCTGAGCATGCCCAGTCCATCATGTTGGTGAATGTCCTCTATCCTGGCAGCAGCCACCATACATTCATTCTGAAGCAGTCAGCCGGTCCCAACACTGCGGGTCTCCATGCAGATCCAGAATGTGACTCCTCGGAGACAAGGAAAACCCCCTCTAGACACAGCTCGTGTCTCTACACCCCCAAACCACCTCCCACCGCCAACCAACCTCACACAATTAACATGTGTATAACGTGAGCAATGGAGTCACCAGGAACATGGTGGAACTGGCCAACGGTGTGATGAAGCAATGCTTCTGACGTCTGAACCGCTCGGGGGGAGCCCTCCAGTACACACTGGAGCAGGTGTCCAAGTTCATGCTGTTCTGATGCACCCTTCATATCATCACCATCATGAGGACACAGGCATTGGCACCAGGAATCCGCAGGCTACCTCAGGAGGAGGAGGAGGCAGGGAGGTTACTTCCTGGATGCCTTCGACCCTGACAGGCTGTCGGAGAGTCCCTGATAAGATTCCGGTTCCCATAGGACAACTTCCCTTTCCCAACACGGATCCCCCATTCTCCACCATTACACCCATCTGAGACGCCCCATCACTGTGTTATTGCAGCACAGAAGGAACTATTCAGTCCGACGTGTCTGCATCGCCTCTCCGAATGAACAATTCCTAATCCCATTCCCTGTCTTCTTCCATCAACGCTGCACATTCTTCCTTCTAATACACCAGTTTATTCAGCTTTAGCATGTTTTTGATGTGGTCACCCAAGAGCTGAAAATTATGCAGGGAGAGAGGGAATGGGTGATCCCCAGACAGTCAAAAAGAATCAGGCAGGTAGTGCTGCAAACCCTTGAGTGCATCTCACTCTCCAACAGGTATTCAGTTCAGAATAGTGAGGAAAGTGATGCTTCACCTGGGGAGTGCAGCCAGAGCCAAGTCCGTGTCAACACGGGTGGCTGAGCTGCAGAGCGGGGTCGAGGGATGACTGGAAGAGCCATAGTGTTCAATAGTCAGGGGAACAGGCAGGCGTTTATGTGGCCACAGACGTGAATCGAGGATGGTGTCATGCTTGTCTGGTTCCAGGGACAAGGATGTCACTGAGCGACTGCAGAGCATCTTGAAGGAGAAGGTGAACAGCCAGCTGTCATGGTCCACATCGGAACCAGCGACAAAGGTAGAAAGAGGAATGTCGTCCTGCAGTCAGTATTTATGGAGCTAGGGAAGAAATAGGCCAGCAGGACCTCAAAGTGGTAACTTCTGGATTACTCCCAATGCCACGAATAACTGAGTATAGAAATAGAAAACGAAGACAGATGAATGTGTGGCTGGGAAGATGGTGCAGGAGGGAGGGCTTCAGATTCCTGGGACATTGGGACCAGCTTTGGATTAGATGGGACCTGTACAGGCCGGACTGGTTGCACCTGATCGGAGCCGGGACTGGGTTACTTGCAGAACGTTTTGCTAGTGCTGTCGGGGAGGGTGTAAACTAGTTTTGCAGGGGGATGGGGACCTGAGGGTAGAGTCATTCGGGACAAAACCTGAAACGAAAATAGAAGGCAGAAAATTAATGGATCAGTCCAGGAGACAGAGGAAAAGAGGGTTAGAATTATGTTTTAAAAGAGATTGGCAGTGCTCAAGGGTATCTATTTCAATGCAAGGAGTATAGCAAATAAAGTAGATGAGCTGAGGGCACAGATAGACAGGTAGCAGTATGATATCATAGCTATTACAGAAACATGGCTTAAGGAAGGACAGGAATGGCAGCTCAACGTTCCTGGTTACAGGGTTTTCAGACACGATAGGGAGGGGGATCAGAAAGGAGGGGAAGTGGCAATTTCGGTCAAGGAATCTATTGCAGCTGTGAGGAGGGATGATATGTTGGAAGGTTCATCAAATGAGACCATATAGATTGAGCTAAGGAACCAGAAAGGGACAATCACACTGTTGGGAATGTAATCCCGACAGCCAAATAGTTAGAGGGAGATAGAAGATCGGATATGCAGGCAAGACTCTGAGAAGTGCAAGAACCATCGGGCAGTAATAGTAGGGGATTTTCATTACCCCAATATTAACTGGGATAATTTTAGTATGAAAAGAATTGAGGGAGCAGAAATCTTGAGGTGCATTCAGGAGAACGTTTTTGACCAGGATGTAACAAGTCCAACAAGAGAGGGTGCGGTTTTAGACATTGTTTTAGGAAATGAAGATGGGCAGGTGGAGAAGTGACAGTGGGGGAGCATTTTGGTGGGAGTGATCATAATTCAGTTAGTTTTAACTGAATTATGGGACAGGACAAGAGATATATCAGCAGTTAGAGTTCTCAATGGGGAAAGTTGTACCCCAGGCTGTTCAACTGAGGAAACAGCTGCTTGAAGGTAGTTCAGTCTCAGAGCAGTGGGAGGCATTCAAAGGGGAGATTCCAGAGGTTCAGGATAAACATGTTCCCACAAAAAAAAAGGGTGAGGCGGCCAAATCTCGAGTCCCATGGATGTCAAGGAGCCGACAGGGTAGGATAACGCAGAAAAGCAAAGCTTATGTCCGACACTGAGAACTCAATACTGCAGAAAGCCGAGAGGAGTATAGAAAGTGGAGGGATCAAATCAAAAAGGAAATTAGGAAAGGAAAGAGAGGGTATGAAAGAATATTGGCAAGCAAAATCAAGGTGAACCCAAAGATGTTTTCTCAATACATTAAGAGTAAGAGGATAACTAAGGGGAGAGTAGGACCCATAGTAGATCAGAAAGGTAACCATTGTATAAGGGTGGAAGATATTGGTATGGTTCTTATTGAACACTTTGCGTATGTCTTCAGAAAAGAGGGGGGATTTAGATATTGTCGTTCAGGAGGAAGAGTGTGAATTATTGGATATGATAAACATAGGGAGAGAGGAAGTATTAATGGGATTAGCATCCTTGAAAGTTGAAACATCACCAGAGCCGGATGAAATGTACCCCAGGCTGTTCGAAGAAGTAAGAGAGGAAATAGCAGAGGGTCTGCCCACCATCATTTCCCAATCTCACTAGATACAGTTGTGGTGCCGGAGTATTGGAGAATTGCTAACATTGTACCTCTGTTTAAAAAGGGAGCGAAGGATAATCTGAATAATTACAGGCTAGTCAGTCTAACCTCAGCAGTGGGCAAATTATTGGAATCTATTCTGAGAGACGGGATAAACTGTCATTTAGAGAGGCACAGGTTTATCAAGGATAGTCAGCATGGATTTGTTAAGGGACGCTCTTGTTTAACCAAATTGATTGAATTTTTTGAAGATGTTACAGGGAATATAGATGAGGGTAGTGCAGTTGATGTGGTCTACATGGATTTTAGCAAGGCTTCTGACAAGCTCCCACCTGAAAGATTGGTTCAAAAAATAAAATCCCATGGCGTCCAGAGAAATGCAGAAAAGCGGATACAAAATTGGCTCAGTGGCAGGAAACAAAGGGTAATTTATTGACAAGTATTTTTGCGACTGGAGGACTGTTTCCAGTGTCATTCCACAGGGCTCAGTAATGGGTCCCATGCTTTTTGTGGTCTATATTAAAGACTTAGATGTAAATGTAGTGGGTATGATCAAGACTTTTGCAGACGACACAAAGATTGGCCATGTGGCGGATAGCGAGAAGGATAGCTGTAGGCTGCAGGAAGATATTGACGGTCTGGTCAGATGGGCAGAAAAATGGGAATCGACCTGGATAAGTCCGAGATGATGCAATTGGGAAGCTCAAACAAGCAAAGGAATACACGATTAGTAGGACAATACTGAGAAGTGTAGAGGAAGTACGGGACTTTGGAGTGAATGCCCACAGATCCCTGAAGATAGCAGGACAGGTCAATAAGGCAGTTAAGAAGGCATATGGAATCATTTCCCTTTTTAGCTGAGGTATAGAATGAAAGATCTGGGAGGTTATGCTGGAACTGTCTTAATCATTGGTTAGGCCACAACTTGAATACTGTGTGCAGTTCTGGTAACAGAAAGGATATAATTGCACTAGAGAGGGTTCACAGGAGATTTACGAGGATGTTGCCAGGACTGGAAAAATGCAGCTAAGAGGAAGTATTGGATCGGCTGGGGTTGTTCTTCATGGAACAGAGAAGGCTGAGGGGCGATCTGATTGAAATGAACAACATTTTGCGTGGCCTGGATAGAGTGGAGATGAAGGGTCTATTCACATTATCAGAAAGATCAGTGACTAGGGGACATAGATTTAAAGTGATTGGTAGAAATATCAGAAGGGAGTCGAGGAAAAACATGTTCACCCAGAAATACAAAATTGCCTCAGTGACAGGAAGCAAAGGGTAATTGTTGACGGGTATTGACTGGAGGACTGTTACCAGTCGTGTTCCACGGGGCTCGGTACTGGGTCCCCTGCTTTTAGTGGGGATCTGGAACTCACTTCCTGAAAGGATGGTTGAGGCAGAAACCCTCTACTCATTCAAAAAGAGCCTGGATGTGAACCTCAAATGTCATAATCTGCAGGGCTAGGGATCAAATGCTGGATTAGAATAGGTGGATAATTTTTCAGCTGGCACAGACACGATGGGCCAAGTGGCCTCTTTCTGTGCCTTAAACTTTCTACGATTCTATGATTCTATCACACGAAACACGCTATCCTCGTTAACACTCACAATTATGTCAACAAACTATCAAGATGATCAGAAATGATTTTCCATGAAGCTATCCGTGCTACTCGCCATTTATTAAGACATGATTTTACAAGCAAGAAATATTTTTGTGCTGGGTTATGGCCTCAACAATTTTCCAAGAATCAGCATTGGACTGATAGTTACAGGGCTTATCCATCCTCTCCTTTTTTAAACAGGGTGTAACATTTACAGCCCTCCAGTTCTCTGGCATCTTTTTTTATTCATTCATGGGATGTGGACATCGCTGGATAAGCCAGCATTTATTGTCCATCCCTAATTGCCCTTGAGAAGGTGGTGGTGAGCTGCCTTCATGAACCACTGCAGTCCACGTGGGGTAGGTACACCCACAGTTCTGTTAGGAAGGAGTTCAAGTATTTTGACCCAGTGACAGTGAAGGAACAGTGATATAGTTCCAAGTCAGGATGATGTCTGGCTTCGAGGGGAACTTGCAGGTGCTGGTGTTTCCATACATCTGCTGCCCTTGTCCTTCTATGTGATAGAGGTTGTGTGTTTGGAAGATGCTATCTAAGTAGACTTGGTGCGTTGCTGCAGTGCATCTTGTAGATGGTACACACTGCTGCCTCTTTGCGTTGGTGGTGAAGATAGTGAATGTTGTGGATGGGGTGCCAATCAAGTGCTGCTTTGTCCTGGATGGTGTCGAGCTTCTTGAGTGTTTTTGGAGCTGCACCCATCCAGGCAAGCAGAGAATATTCCATCACACTCCTGACTTGTGCCTTATAGATGGTTGACTGGCTTTGGTGAGTCAGGAGGTGAGTTACTCGCCTCAGGATTCCTCGCCGATGACCTGCTCTTTTAGCCATGGTATTTATATGGCTATTCCTGTTCAGTTTCTGGTCAATGGTAGCCCCTAAGATGCGATAGTGGGGGATTCAGCTATGGTAATATCATTGAATGTCAAGGGGGATGATTAGATTATCTCTTGTCGGAGACCGTCATTGCCTGGCGCTTGTGCAGAGTGAACGATACTTGTCAATTATCAGCCCAAGCCTTGACATTGTCCAAGTCTTGCTGCATTTCTACACGGACTGCTTCAATATTTGAGGAGTCACAAATGGTGCTGAAAATTGTGCAATCATCAGCGAACATCCCCACATCTGACCTTATCATTAAAGGAAGGTCATTGATGAAGCAGCTGAAGATGGTTGGGCCTGGGACACAACACTGAGGAACTCCTGCAGTGATGTCCTGGAGCTGAGCTGATTGACCTGCAACAACCACAACCATCTTCCTTTGTGCTAGGTATGACTCCAACTAGCAGAGAGTTTTCCACCTGATTCCCACTGACTCCATTTTTGCTCGGGCTCCTTGATGCCATACTCAGTCAAATGCTGCCTTGATGTCAGGGCAGTCACTCATACCTCACCTCTTGAGTTCCGCTCCTTTGTCCATGTTTTAACCAAGGCAGTAATGAGGTCAAGAGTTATGTGACCCTGGCGGAACCCAAACTGAGCGTCACTGAGCAGGTTATTGCTAAGCAAGTGCAGTTTGGTAGCATTGTCGTTGACACCTTCCATCACCTTACTGATGATTGAGAGTAGGCTGATGGGGCGGTAATTGGCCGGGTTGGACTTGTCCTGCTTTTTGTGTACAGGACATACCTGGGCAATTTTCCACATTGCAGGATAGAGGCCAATGTTGTAGCTGTACTGGAACAGTTTGATGGGGGAATGGAAGTTCTGGAGCACAGGTATTCAGTACTATTTCAGGAATATTGTCAGGGCCCATAGCCTTTGCAGTATCCAGTGCCTTCAATCGTTTCTTGATATCATGCGGAGTGAATCGAACCCTGAGAAACAGTACTGTATACTCCCCCCCACCTCCAGTCTGAACAATGACTGTTCACCACTTCTCTCTGTTTTCTGTCCCTCAGTCAGTGTCATATCCACACTATCACTGTCACATTAATCCATGTCATAACAAGTCTATGAAATATCATTTGATCACAGGCCTTTTGAAAGTCTATATACATAAGTGGATATACATGAGTAGGGGCGGAAGATGTTGGTATGGTTCTTAATGAATTCTTTGTATCTGTCTTAACAGAAGAGGGGACGATGCAGATATTGTGGTTAAGGAGGAGGAGTGTGAATTATTGGATCTGATATACATAGGGAGAGAGGAAGTATTAATGGGATTAGCATCTTTGAAAGTTGATATATCACCAGGGCCAGATGAAATGTATTCTAGGCTGTCAAAAGAATTGAGAGAGGAAATAGCAGAGGGTCTGACCATCCTTTTCCAATCCTCACTGGATACAGGTGTAGTGCCAGAGGATTGGTGAACTGTTAACATTGTACCTCTTCAAAAATGGAGCAAGGGATAGACCAAATAATTACAGACCAGTCAGTGTAAACTCAGTAGTGGGTAAATTATTGGAATCTATTCTGTGAGACAGGATAAACTGTCACTTAGAAAGGCTCAGGTCAATCAAGGACAGTCAGCATGGATTTGATCAGGGAAGATATTGTTTGACCAACTTGATTGAATTTTTCGACAACGTAGTAAGGATGATAGATGAGGGTAGTGCTGATGATATGGTCTGCATGGATTTTGACAAGGTCCCATGTGGCGTACTAGTTAAAACAAATAAAATCCCATGGAATCCAGGGAAATGCAGCAAGCTGGATACAAAATTGTCTCAGTGACAGGAAACAAAGGGTAATTGTTGACGGGTGATTTACTGACTTGAGGTCTGTTTCCAGTGGCGTTCCACAGGGCTCAGTACTGGGTCCCCTGCTTTTAGTAGTATATATTAACGATTTGAAGGTAAATGTAGGGGGCATGATCAAGATGTGTGCAGATGGTACACAGATTGGCCGTGCGGTAGATAGCGAGGAGGATAGCTGGGCTGCAGGAAAATATTGATGGCAGAAAAGTGTCAAATGGAATTCAACCTGGTTAAGTATGAGACAATGTAATTGAGGAGGTCAGACAAGGCAAAGGGATAGACGATCAATCGGAAAATACTGAGAAGTGTAGAGCAAGTGAGGGACCTTGGAGTCAATGTCCACTGATCCCTGCAGGTAGCAGTTCAGGTCGATATGGTGGTTAAGAAGGCATATGGAATCCTTTCCCTTATTAGCTGAGGTATAGAATACAAGAGCAGGGAGGTTAAACTAGAACTGTATAAATCATTGGTTAGGCCACAACCTGAGTACTGTGTGAAGTTCTGGTCACCTCATTACACAAAGGATGTAATTGCATGAGAGAGGCGACTGAGGAGATTTACAAGGACTGGAAAAATGCAGCTCTGAAGAAAGATGAGATAGGCTGGGGCTATTATACTTGGAACAGTGAAGGCTGAAGGGAGATCCGATTGAAATGGACATAATTTTGTGGGGCCTGGATAGAGTGGAGGTGAAGAGTCTATTCACCTGAGCAGAGAGATCAGTGACTAGGGGGCAGTGACTTAAAGTGCTTGGGAGAAGGATTAGCGGGGAGTTGAGGAGAAACTTGTTCACCCAAAAATACAAAATGGGCTCAGTGGCAGGAAACAAAGGGTAATTGTTATAATAAAAGCAAAATACTGCAGAAGCTGGAAATCTGAAGTAAAAACAAGAAATGCTGGAAATACTCGGCAGGTCTGGCAGCATCTGTGGAGAGAGAAGCAGAGACTGTAATTAATGTCAATCTCCATGGACACACCACAGCCCAGGCCCTGAGACTGAAATAAATGCACACACACACACACACCGCAGTCCAGACCCTGAGACATACATATATATACACACACACACACACACACAGACACACACACAGACACACACACACACACCGCAGTCCAGACCCTGAGACATACATATATATACACACACACACACACACAGACACACACACAGACACACACACACACACCGCAGTCCAGGACCTGAGATGTTTAAATATATACACAAACACACACCACAGACCAGGCCCTGAGACATATTGATACAAACACACACACACAGAAACACACACACATACACCACAGCCCAGACCGTGAGACTTATATATATGCACACACACAGACCACACAAAGCCAGACCCTGACAGTATATATATGCACACACACACACACCACAGCCCAGACCCTGAGACTGATATATATGCACTCACACACACACACACACCACAGTACAGACCCTGAGACTTATATACACGCACACACATACACACACACACACACACACACACACACACACACACACACACACACACACACACACACACACACACACACACACACACACACACACACACCCCAGACAATGAGACTTATCTCTATGCACACAAACACTCACACACACACACACCACAGCCCAGGCCCTGAGACTGAAATAAATGCACACACACACACACACTGCAGTCCAGACCCTGAGACATACATATATACACACACACAGACACACACACACACACACACCGCAGTCCAGGACCTGAGATGTATAAATA
>NW_027141099.1:17500-49695 GCF_036365525.1 Heterodontus francisci
ACACAGACACCACAGTCAAGGCCCTGAGACTTATATATATACACACAGACACCACAGTCAAGGCCCTGAGACTTATATATATACACACACACACCACAGTCCAGGCACAGAGACTTATATATATACACACACACACACCACAGTCCAGGCCCTGAGACTTATATATATACACACACACCACAGTCCAGGCACAGAGAATTATATATATACACACAGACACCACAGTCAAGGCCCTGAGACTTATATATATACACACAAACACACCACAGTCCAGGCACAGAGACTTATATATATACACACACACACACCACAGTCCAGGCCCTGAGACTTATATATATACACACACACCACAGTCCAGGCACAGAGAACTATATATATACACACAGACACCACAGTCAAGGCCCTGAGACTTATATATATACACACACACACCACAGTCCAGGCACAGAGACTTATATATATACACACACACACACCACAGTCCAGGCCCTGAGACTTATATATATACACACACACCACAGTCCAGGCACAGAGACTTATATATATACACACAGACACCACAGTCAAGGCCCTGAGACTTATATATATACACACACACACCACAGTCAAGGCCCAGAGACTTATATATATACACACACACACCACAGTCCAGGCCCAGAGACTTATATATATACACACACACACACACCACAGTCCAGGCCCTGAGACTTATATATATATACACACACCACAGTCCAGGCCCAGAGACTTATATATATATACACACACACACCACAGTCCAGGCCCTGAGACTTATATATATATACACACACCACAGTCCAGGCCCAGAGACTTATATATATATACACACACACACCACAGTCCAGGCCCAGAGACTTATATATATACACACACACACCACAGTCCAGGCCCTGAGACTTATATATATATACACACAGACGCCACAGTCCAGGCCCTGAGACTTATATATACACACACACACCACAGTCCAGGCCCTGAGACTTATATATATACACACACACACACACCACAGTCCAGGCTCTGAGACTTATATATATATACGCACACCACAGTCCAGGCCCAGAGACTTATATATATACACACACACACCACAGTCCAGGCCCAGAGACTTATATATATACACACACACACCACAGTCCAGGCCCTGATACTTATATATATACACACACACCACAGTCCATGCCCTGAGACTTATATATATACACACACACACCACAGTCCATGCCCTGAGACTTATATATATAGACACACACACCACAGTCCAGGCCCTGAGACTTATATATATACACACACACACCACAGTCCAGGCCCTGATACTTATATATATACACACACACACACACACCACAGTCCAGGCCCTGAGACTTATATATATCCCACACACACCACAGTCCAGGCCCTGAGACTTATATATATACACACACACACCACAGTCCAGGCCCTGAGACTTATATATATACACACACACTCACCACAGTGCAGGCCCTGAGACTTATATATATACACACACACACCACAGTCCAGGCCCTGAGACTTATATATATACATACACACACACCACAGTCCATGCCCTGAGACTTATATATATATACACACACACACCACAGTCCATGCCCTGAGACTTATATATATACACACACACTCACCACAGTGCAGGCCCTGAGACTTATATATATACATACACACACACCACAGTCCATGCCCTGAGACTTATATATATATACACACACTCACCACAGTGCAGGCCCTGAGACTTATATATATACACACACACACACCACAGTCCAGACCCTGAGACTTATATATATATACACACACACACCACAGTCCATGCCCTGAGACTTATATATATATACACACACACACCACAGTCCAGGCCCTGAGACTTATATATATACACACACACACCACAGTCCAGGCCCTGAGACTTATATATATACACACACACATACCACAGTCCAGGCCCTGATACTTATATATATACACACACACACCACAGTCCATGCCCTGAGACTTATATAAATACACACACACACCACAGTCCAGGCCCTGAGACTTATATATATACACACACACACCACAGTCCAGGCCCTGAGACTTATATATATACACACACACACCACAGTCCATGCCCTGAGACTTATATAAATACACACACACACCACAGTCCAGGCCCTGAGACTTATATATATACACACACACCACAGTCCATGCCCTGAGACTTATATAAATACACACACACACCACAGTCCAGAACCTGAGACTTATATATATATACACACACACACCACAGTCCATGCCCTGAGACTTATATATATATACACACACACCACAGTCCAGGCCCTGAGACTTATATATATACACACAAACACCACAGTCCAGGCCCTGAGACTTATATATATACACACACACACCACAGTCCAGGCCCTGAGACTTATATATATATATATATACACACATACCACAGTCCAGAACCTGAGACTTATACATATACACACACACACCACAGTCCAGGCCCTGAGACTTATATATATACACACAAACACCACAGTCCAGGCCCTGAGACTTATATATATACACACACACCACAGTCCAGGCCCTGAGACTTATATATATACACACACACACACCACAGTCCAGGCCCTGAGACTTATATATACACACACACACACCACAGTCCATGCCCTGAGACTTATATATATACACACAAACACCACAGTCCAGGCCCTGAGACTTATTTATATACACACACACACCACACTCCAGGCCATGAGACTTATATATATATACACACACACACACCACAGTCCATGCCCTGAGACTTATATATATACACACACACACACCACTGTCCAGGCCCTGAGACTTATTTATATACACACACACATCACAGTCCATGCCCTGAGACTTATATATATACACACACACACACCACAGTCCAGGCCCTGAGACTTATATATATACACACACACACCACAGTCCATGCCCTGAGACTTATATATATACACACACACACACCACAGTCCAGGCCCTGAGACTTATTTATATACACACACACACCACAGTCCAGGCCCTGAGACTTATATATACACACACACACCACAGTCCAGGCCCTGAGACTTATATATATATATACACACACATACCACAGTCCAGGCCCTGAGACTTATATATATACACACACACACCACAGTCCAGGCCCTGAGACTTATTTATATACACACACACACCACAGTCCAGGCCCTGAGACTTATTTATATACACACACACACCACAGTCCATGCCCTGAGACTTATATATATACACACAAACACCACAGTCCAGGCCCTGAGACTTATATATATACACACACAAACACCACAGTCCAGGCCCTGAGACTTATTTATGTACACACACACACCACAGTCCATGCCCTGAGACTTATATATATACACACACACACACCACAGTCCAGGCCCAGAGACTTATATATACACACACACCACAGTCCAGACCCTGAGACTTATTTATATACACACACACACCACAGTCCATGCCCTGAGACTTATATATATACACACAAACACCACAGTCCAGGCCCTGAGACTTATATATATACACACAAACACCACAGTCCAGGCCCTGAGACTTATTTATATACACACACACACCACAGTCCAGGCCCTGAGACTTATATATATATACACACACACACCACAGTCCAGACCCTGAGACTTATATATATACACACACACACACACCACAGTCCATGCCCTGAGACTTATATATATACACAAACACCACAGTCCAGGCCCTGAGACTTATATATATACACACACACACACACCACAGTCCATGCCCTGAGACTTATATATATACACAAACACCACAGTCCAGACCCTGAGACTTATATATATATACACACACACACACCACAGTCCATGCCCTGAGACTTATATATATACACAAACACCACACTCCAGGCCCTGAGACTTATATATACACACACACACACCACAGTCCATGCCCTGAGACTTATATATATACACAAACACCACAGTCCAGGCCCTGAGACTTATATATATACACAAACACCACAGACCAGGCCCTGAGACTTATATATATACACACACACACACACCACAGTCCATGCCCTGAGACTTATATATATACACAAACACCACAGTCCAGGCCCTGAGACTTATATATATACACACACACACACACCACAGTCCATGCCCTGAGACTTATATATATACACAAACACCACAGTCCAGGCCCTGAGACTTATATATATACACACACACACACACCACAGTCCATGCCCTGAGACTTATATATATACACAAACACCACAGTCCAGGCCCTGAGACTTATATATATATACACACACACACCACAGTCCGGACCCTGAGACTTATATATATACACACACACACACACCACAGTCCATGCCCTGAGACTTATATATATACACACACACCACAGTCCATGCCCTGAGACTTATATATACACACACACACCACAGTCCAGGCCCTGAGACATATATATATATATACACACACATACCACAGTCCAGGCCCTGAGACTTATATATATACACACACACACCACAGTCCAGGCCCTGAGACTTATATATATACACACAAACACCACAGTCCGGGCCCTGAGACTTATTTATATACACACACACACCACAGTCCAGGCCCTGAGACTTATTTATATACACACACACACCACAGTCCATGCCCTGAGACTTATATATATACACACACACACCACAGTCCATGCCCTGAGACTTATATATATACACACACACACCACAGTCCATGCCCTGAGACTTATATATATACACACACACACCACAGTCCATGCCCTGATACTTATATATATACACACACACCACAGTCCATGCCCTGAGACTTATATATATACACACACTCACCACAGTCCAGGCCCTGAGACTTATATATATATACACACACACACCACAGTCCAGAACCTGAGACTTATATATATACACACACACCACAGTCCATGCCCTGAGACTTATATATATACACACACACACCACAGTCCATGCCCTGAGACTTAAATATATACACACACACACCACAGTCCATGCCCTGAGACTTATATATATACACACACACACCACAGTCCAGAACCTGAGACTTATATATATATACACACACACACACCACAGTCCAGGCCCTGAGACTTATATATATATATACACACACACACACCACAGTCCAGAACCTGAGACTTATATATATATACACACACCACAGTCCAGAACCTGAGACTTATATATATATACACACACTCTCCACAGTCCAGAACCTGAGACTTATATATATATACACACACAACAGTCCAGAACCTGAGACTTATATATATATACACACACACTCTCCACAGTCCAGAACCTGAGACTTATATATACACACACACACCACAGTCCAGAACCTGAGACTTATATATATATACACACACCACAGTCCAGGCCCTGAGACATATATATATACGCACACTCACCACAGTCCAGAACCTGAGACTTATATATATACACACACTCTCCACAGTCCAGAACATGAGACTTATATATATATACACACACCACAGTCCAGAACCTGAGACTTATATATATACACACACACACACCACACTCCAGGCCCTGAGACTTATATATATACACACACACACCACAGTCCAGAACCTGAGACTTATATATATACACACACACACACCACAGTCCAGAACCTGAGACTTATATATATACACACACTCTCCACAGTCCAGAACCTGAGACTTATATATATATACACACACTCTCCACAGTCCAGAACCTGAGACTTATATATATATATATACACACACCACAGTCCAGAACCTGAGACTTATATATATATACACACACTCTCCACAGTCCAGAACCTGAGACTTATATATATACACACACTCTCCACAGTCCAGAACCTGAGACTTATATATATATACACACACCACAGTCCAGGCCCTGAGACTTATATATATACACACACACACACCACAGTCCATGCCCAGAGACTTATATATATACACACACTCACCACAGTCCAGAACCTGAGACTTATATATATACACACACTCTCCACAGTCCAGAACCTGAGACTTATATATATATACACACACCACAGTCCAGAACCTGAGACTTATATATATACACACACACACCACAGTCCAGAACCTGAGACTTATATATATACACACACTCTCCACAGTCCAGAACCTGAGACTTACATATATATATACACACACCACAGTCCAGAACCTGAGACTTATATATATACACACACACACCACAGTCCAGAACCTGAGACTTATATATATACACACACTCTCCACAGTCCAGAACCTGAGACTTATATATATAAACACACACACCACAGTCCAGAACCTGAGACTTATATATATACACACACTCTCCACAGTCCAGAACCTGAGACTTATATATATATATACACACACCACAGTCCAGAACCTGAGACTTATATATATACACACACACACCACAGTCCAGAACCTGAGACTTATATATATACACACACTCTCCACAGTCCAGAACCTGAGACTTATATATATACACACACTCTCCACAGTCCAGAACCTGAGACTTATATATATATACACACACCACAGTCCAGAACCTGAGACTGATATACACACACACACACACCACAGTCCAGAACCTGAGACTTATATATATATACACACACACACCACAGTCCATGCCCTGAGACTTATATATACACACACACACCACAGTCCATGCCCTGAGACTTATATATATATATACACACACACCACAGTCCAGAACCTGAGACTTATATATATACACACACACACCACAGTCCAGATCCTGAGACTTATATATATACACACACACCACAGTCCAGAACCTGATACTTATATATATACACACACACACCACACTCCAGGCCCTGAGACTTATATATACACACACACACACCACAGTCCAGGCCCTGAGACTTATATATATACACACACACACCACAGTCCATGCCCTGAGACTTATATATATACACACACACACCACAGTCCATGCCCTGAGACTTATATATATACACACACACACCACAGTCCAGGACCTGAGACTTATATATATACACACACACACCACAGTCCATGCCCTGAGACTTATATATATACACACACACACCACAGTCCATGCCCTGAGACTTATATATATATACACACACACCACAGTCCAGACCCTGAGACTTATATATATACACACACACACACCACAGTCCAGACCCTGAGACTTACATATATATACACACACACCACAGTCCAGACCCAGAGACTTATATATATACACACACACACACCACAGTCCATGCCCTGAGACTTATATATATACACACACACACCACAGTCCATGCCCTGAGACTTATATATATACACACACACACCACAGTCCAGGCCCTGAGACTTATATATATACACACACACACCACAGTCCAGAACCTGAGACTTATATATATACACAAACACCACAGTCCAGGCCCTGAGACTTATATATATACACACACTCACCACAGTCCAGGCCCTGAGACTTATATATATATACACACACACACCACAGTCCAGGCCCTGAGACTTATATATATACACAAACACCACAGTCCAGGCCCTGAGACTTATATATATACACACACACACCACAGTCCATGCCCTGAGACTTATATATATACACACACACACCACAGTCCATGCCCTGAGACTTATATACATACACACACACACCACAGTCCATGCCCTGTGACTTATATATATATACACAAACACCACAGTCCAGGCCCTGAGACTTATATATATACACACACACACCACAGTCCATGCCCTGAGACTTATATATATACACACACACACCACAGTCCATGCCCTGAGACTTATATATATACACACACACACCACAGTCCATGCCCTGATACTTATATATATACACACACACCACAGTCCATGCCCTGAGACTTATATATATACACACACTCACCACAGTCCAGGCCCTGAGACTTATATATATACACACACACACCACAGTCCAGAACCTGAGACTTATATATATACACACACACCACAGTCCATGCCCTGAGACTTATATATATACACACACACACACCACAGTCCAGGCCCTGAGACTTATATATATACACACACACACCACAGTCCAGAACCTGAGACTTATATATATACACAAACACCACAGTCCAGGCCCTGAGACTTATATATATACACACACTCACCACAGTCCAGGCCCTGAGACTTATATATATATACACACACACCGCAGTCCAGACCCAGAGACTTATATATATACACACACACACACCACAGTCCATGCCCTGAGAATTATATATATACACACACACACCACAGTCCATGCCCTGAGACTTATATATATACACACACACACCACAGTCCAGGCCCTGAGACTTATATATACACACACACACCACAGTCTATGCCCTGAGACTTATATATATATACACAGACACACCACAGTCCAGAACCTGAGACTTATATATATACACACACACACCACAGTCCAGAACCTGAGACTTATATATATACACACACACCACAGTCCAGAACCTGATACTTATATATATACACACACACACCACACCCCAGGCCCTGAGACTTATATATACACACACACACACCACAGTCCATGCCCTGAGACTTATATATATACACACACACACCACAGTCCAGAACCTGAGACTTATATATATACACACACACTCACCACAGTCCAGGCCCTGAGACTTATATATATACACACACACACCACAGTCCAGGCCCTGAGACTTATATATATACACACACACACCACAGTCCATGCCCTGAGACTTATATATATACACACACACACCACAGTCCATGCCCTGAGACTTATATATATACACACACACACCACAGTCCAGGCCCTGAGACTTCTATATATACACACACACACCACAGTCCATGCCCTGAGACTTATATATATACACACACACACCACAGTCCATGCCCTGAGGCTTATATATATATACACACACACCACAGTCCAGACCCTGAGACTTATATATATACACACACACACACCACAGTCCAGACCCTGAGACTTATATATATATATACACACACACCACAGTCCAGACCCAGAGACTTATATATATACACACACACACACCACAGTCCATGCCCTGAGACTTATATATATACACACACACACCACAGTCCATGCCCTGAGACTTATATATATACACACACACACCACAGTCCAGGCCCTGAGACTTATATATATACACACACACACCACAGTCCAGAACCTGAGACTTATATATATACACAAACACCACAGTCCAGGCCCTGAGACTTATATATATACACACACTCACCACAGTCCAGGCCCTGAGACTTATATATATACACACACACACCACAGTCCAGGCCCTGAGACTTATATATATACACAAACACCACAGTCCAGGCCCTGAGACTTATATATATACACACACACACCACAGTCCATGCCCTGAGACTTATATATATACACACACACACCACAGTCCATGCCCTGAAACTTATATACATACACACACACACCACAGTCCATGCCCTGAGACTTATATATATATATACACAAACACCACAGTCCAGGCCCTGAGACTTATATATATACACACACACACCACAGTCCATGCCCTGAGACTTATATATATACACACACACACCACAGTCCATGCCCTGAGACTTATATATATACACACACACACCACAGTCCATGCCCTGATACTTATATATATACACACACACCACAGTCCATGCCCTGAGACTTATATATATACACACACTCACCACAGTCCATGCCCTGAGACTTATATATATACACACACACACCACAGTCCAGAACCTGAGACTTATATATATACACACACACACACCACAGTCCAGGCCCTGAGACTTATATATATATACACACACACACCACAGTCCATGCCCTGAGACTTATATATATACACACACTCACCACAGTCCAGGCCCTGAGACTTATATATATACACACACACACCACAGTCCAGAACCTGAGACTTATATATATACACAAACACCACAGTCCAGGCCCTGAGACTTATATATATACACACACTCACCACAGTCCAGGCCCTGAGACTTATATATATACACACACACACCACAGTCCATGCCCTGAGAATTATATATATACACACACTCACCACAGTCCAGGCCCTGAGACTTATATATACACACACACACACCACAGTCCATGCCCTGAGACTTATATATATACACACACACACCACAGTCCAGAACCTGAGACTTATATATATACACACACACTCACCACAGTCCAGGCCCTGAGACTTATATATATACACACACACACCACAGTCCAGGCCCTGAGACTTATATATATACACACACACACCACAGTCCATGCCCTGAGACTTATATATATACACACACACACCACAGTCCATGCCCTGAGACTTATATATATACACACACACACCACAGTCCAGGCCCTGAGACTTATATATATACACACACACACCACAGTCCATGCCCTGAGACTTATATATATACACACACACACCACAGTCCATGCCCTGAGACTTATATATATATACACACACACCACAGTCCAGACCCTGAGACTTATATATATACACACACACACACCACAGTCCAGACCCTGAGACTTATATATATATATACACACACACCACAGTCCAGACCCAGAGACTTATATATATACACACACACACACCACAGTCCATGCCCTGAGACTTATATATATACACACACACACCACAGTCCATGCCCTGAGACTTATATATATACACACACACACCACAGTCCAGGCCCTGAGACTTATATATATACACACACACACCACAGTCCAGAACCTGAGACTTATATATATACACAAACACCACAGTCCAGGCCATGAGACTTATATATATACACACACTCACCACAGTCCAGGCCCTGAGACTTATATATATACACACACACACCACAGTCCAGGCCCTGAGACTTATATATATACACAAACACCACAGTCCAGGCCCTGAGACTTATATATATACACACACACACCACAGTCCATGCCCTGAGACTTATATATATACACACACACACCACAGTCCATGCCCTGAAACTTATATACATACACACACACACCACAGTCCATGCCCTGAGACTTATATATATATACACAAACACCACAGTCCAGGCCCTGAGACTTATATATATACACACACACACCACAGTCCATGCCCTGAGACTTATATATATACACACACACACCACAGTCCATGCCCTGAGACTTATATATATACACACACACACCACAGTCCATGCCCTGATACTTATATATATACACACACACCACAGTCCATGCCCTGAGACTTATATATATACACACACTCACCACAGTCCAGGCCCTGAGACTTATATATATACACACACACACCACAGTCCAGAACCTGAGACTTATATATATACACACACACACACCACAGTCCAGGCCCTGAGACTTATATATATATACACACACACACCACAGTCCATGCCCTGAGACTTATATATATACACACACTCACCACAGTCCAGGCCCTGAGACTTATATATATACACACACACACCACAGTCCAGAACCTGAGACTTATATATATACACAAACACCACAGTCCAGGCCCTGAGACTTATATATATACACACACTCACCACAGTCCAGGCCCTGAGACTTATATATATACACACACACACCACAGTCCAGGCCCTGAGACTTATATATATACACACACACACCACAGTCCATGCCCTGAGAATTATATATATACACACACTCACCACAGTCCAGGCCCTGAGACTTATATATATACACACACACACCACAGTCCAGAACCTGAGACTTATATATATACACAAACACCAAAGTCCAGGCCCTGAGACTTATATATATACACACACTCACCACAGTCCAGGCCCTGAGACTTATATATATACACACACACACCACAGTCCAGGCCCTGAGACTTATATATATACACAAACACCACAGTCCAGGCCCTGAGACTTATATATATACACACACACACCACAGTCCATGCCCTGAGACTTATATATATACACACACTCACCACAGTCCAGGCCCTGAGACTTATATATATACACACACACCACAGTCCAGACCCTGAGACTTATATATATACACACACACACACCACAGTCCAGGCACTGAGACTTATATATATACACACACACACCACAGTCCAGGCCCTGAGACTTATATATATACACACACACACCACAGTCCATGCCCTGAGACTTATATATATACACACACACCACAGTCCAGGCCCGGAGACTTATATATATACACACACACACCACAGTCCATGCCCTGAGACTTATATATATACACACACACCACAGTCCAGGCCCTGAGACTTATATGTATACACACACACCACAGTCCAGGCCCTGAGACTTAGATATATACACACACACACCACAGTCCATGCCCTGAGACTTATATATATACACACACACCACAGTCCAGGCCCTGAGACTTATATATATACACACACACACCACAGTCCATGCCCTGAGACTTATATATATATACACACACACCACAGTCCATGCCCTGAGACTTATATATATATACACACACACCACAGTCCATGCCCTGAGACTTATATATATACACACACACACCACAGTCCAGGCCCTGAGACTTATATATATATACACACACACACCACAGTCCATGCCCTGAGACTTATATATACACACACACACCACAGTCCATGCCCTGAGACTTATATATATACACACACACACACCACAGTCCAGGCCCTGAGACTTATATATACACACACACACACCACAGTCCAGGCCCTGAGACTTATATATATATACACACACACCACAGTCCATGCCCTGAGACTTATATATATACACACACACACCACAGTCCAGGCCCTGAGACTTATATATACACACACACACACCACAGTCCAGGCCCTGAGACTTATATATATATACACACACACCACAGTCCATGCCCTGAGACTTATATATATACACACACACACACCACAGTCCAGGCCCTGAGGCATATATATACACACACACACCACAGTCCAGGCCCTGAGACTTATATATATATACACACACACCACAGTCCATGCCCTGAGACTTATATATATACACACACACACCACAGTCCAGGCCCTGAGACTTATATATACACACACACACACCACAGTCCAGGCCCTGAGACTTATATATATATACACACACACCACAGTCCATGCCCTGAGACTTATATATATACACACACACACACCACAGTCCAGGCCCTGAGACTTATATATATACACACACACACCACAGTCCATGCCCTGAGACTTATATATATACACACACACACACCACAGTCCAGGCCCTGAGACTTATATATACACACACACACACCACAGTCCAGGCCCTGAGACTTATATATATATACACACACACCACAGTCCATGCCCTGAGACTTATATATATACACACACACACACCACAGTCCAGGCCCTGAGACTTATATATATACACACACACACCACAGTCCAGGCCCTGAGACTTATATATATATACACACACACCACAGTCCATGCCCTGAGACTTATATATACACACACACACCACAGTCCATGCCCTGAGACTTATATATATATACACACACACCACAGTCCATGCCCTGAGACTTATATATACACACACACACCACAGTCCATGCCCTGAGACTTATATATATACACACACACACACCACAGTCCAGGCCCTGAGACTTATATATACACACACACACACCACAGTCCAGGCCCTGAGACTTATATATATATACACACACACCACAGTCCATGCCCTGAGACTTATATATATACACACACACACCACAGTCCAGGCCCTGAGACTTATATATACACACACACACACCACAGTCCAGGCCCTGAGACTTATATATATATACACACACACCACAGTCCATGCCCTGAGACTTATATATATACACACACACACACCACAGTCCAGGCCCTGAGACATATATATACACACACACACCACAGTCCAGGCCCTGAGACTTATATATATATACACACACACCACAGTCCATGCCCTGAGACTTATATATATACACACACACACCACAGTCCAGGCCCTGAGACTTATATATACACACACACACACCACAGTCCAGGCCCTGAGACTTATATATATATACACACACACCACAGTCCATGCCCTGAGACTTATATATATACACACACACACACCACAGTCCAGGCCCTGAGACTTATATATATACACACACACACCACAGTCCATGCCCTGAGACTTATATATATACACACACACACACCACAGTCCAGGCCCTGAGACTTATATATACACACACACACACCACAGTCCAGGCCCTGAGACTTATATATATATACACACACACCACAGTCCATGCCCTGAGACTTATATATATACACACACACACACCACAGTCCAGGCCCTGAGACTTATATATATACACACACACACCACAGTCCAGGCCCTGAGACTTATATATATATACACACACACCACAGTCCATGCCCTGAGACTTATATATACACACACACACCACAGTCCATGCCCTGAGACTTATATATATATACACACACACCACAGTCCATGCCCTGAGACTTATATATACACACACACACCACAGTCCATGCCCTGAGACTTATATATATACACACACACACACCACAGTCCAGGCCCTGAGACTTATATATATACACACACACACCACAGTCCATGCCCTGAGACTTATATATACACACACACACGACAGTCCAAGCCCTGAGACTTATATATATATACACACACACCACAGTCCAGGCCCTGAGACTTATATATACACACACACACCACAGTCCATGCCCTGAGACTTATATATATACACACACACACACCACAGTCCAGGCAATGAGACTTATATATATACACACACACACCACAGTCCATGCCCTGAGACTTATATATATATACACACACTCACCACAGTCCAGGCCCTGAGACTTATATATATACACAAACACCACAGTCCAGGCCCTGAGAATTATATATATACACACACACACCACAGTCCAGGCCCTGAGACTTATATATATACACACACACCACAGTCCAGGCCCTGAGACTTATATATACACACACACACCACAGTCCATGCCCTGAGACTTATATATATATACACACACACCACAGTCCATGCCCTGAGACTTATATATACACACACACACCACAGTCCATGCCCTGAGACTTATATATATACACACACACACACCACAGTCCAGGCCCTGAGACTTATATATACACACACACACACCACAGTCCAGGCCCTGAGACTTATATATATATACACACACACCACAGTCCATGCCCTGAGACTTATATATATACACACACACACCACAGTCCAGGCCCTGAGACTTATATATACACACACACACACCACAGTCCAGGCCCTGAGACTTATATATATATACACACACACCACAGTCCATGCCCTGAGACTTATATATATACACACACACACACCACAGTCCAGGCCCTGAGACATATATATACACACACACACCACAGTCCAGGCCCTGAGACTTATATATATATACACACACACCACAGTCCATGCCCTGAGACTTATATATATACACACACACACCACAGTCCAGGCCCTGAGACTTATATATACACACACACACACCACAGTCCAGGCCCTGAGACTTATATATATATACACACACACCACAGTCCATGCCCTGAGACTTATATATATACACACACACACACCACAGTCCAGGCCCTGAGACTTATATATATACACACACACACCACAGTCCATGCCCTGAGACTTATATATATACACACACACACACCACAGTCCAGGCCCTGAGACTTATATATACACACACACACACCACAGTCCAGGCCCTGAGACTTATATATATATACACACACACCACAGTCCATGCCCTGAGACTTATATATATACACACACACACACCACAGTCCAGGCCCTGAGACTTATATATATACACACACACACCACAGTCCAGGCCCTGAGACTTATATATATATACACACACACCACAGTCCATGCCCTGAGACTTATATATACACACACACACCACAGTCCATGCCCTGAGACTTATATATATATACACACACACCACAGTCCATGCCCTGAGACTTATATATACACACACACACCACAGTCCATGCCCTGAGACTTATATATATACACACACACACACCACAGTCCAGGCCCTGAGACTTATATATATACACACACACACCACAGTCCATGCCCTGAGACTTATATATACACACACACACCACAGTCCAAGCCCTGAGACTTATATATATATACACACACACCACAGTCCAGGCCCTGAGACTTATATATACACACACACACCACAGTCCATGCCCTGAGACTTATATATATACACACACACACACCACAGTCCAGGCAATGAGACTTATATATATACACACACACACCACAGTCCATGCCCTGAGACTTATATATATATACACACACTCACCACAGTCCAGGCCCTGAGACTTATATATATACACAAACACCACAGTCCAGGCCCTGAGAATTATATATATACACACACACACCACAGTCCAGGCCCTGAGACTTATATATATACACACACACCACAGTCCAGGCCCTGAGACTTATATATACACACACACACCACAGTCCATGCCCTGAGACTTATATATATACACACACACACACCACAGTCCAGGCACTGAGACTTATATATATGCACACACACACCACAGTCCATGCCCTGAGACTTATATATACACACACACACCACAGTCCATGCCCTGAGACTTATATATATATACACACACACCACAGTCCAGGCCCTGAGACTTATATATACACACACACACCACAGTCCAGGCCCTGAGACTTATATATATACACACACACCACAGTCCAGGCCCTGAGACTTATATATACACACACACACCACAGTCCATGCCCTGAGACTTATAAAATTACACACACACACACCACAGTCCAGGCACTGAGACTTATATATATACACACACACACCACAGTCCATGCCCTGAGACTTATATATACACACACACACCACAGTCCATGCCCTGAGACTTATATATATATACACACACACCACAGTCCAGGCCCTGAGACTTATATATACACACACACACCACAGTCCATGCCCTGAGACTTATATATATACACACACACACACCACAGTCCAGGCAATGAGACTTATATATATACACACACACACCACAGTCCATGCCCTGAGACTTATATATACACACACACACCACAGTGCATGCCCTGAGACTTATATATATATACACACACACCACAGTCCATGCCCTGAGACTTATATATATACACACACACACCACAGTCCAGAACCTGAGACTTATATATATACACAATCACCACAGTCCAGGCCCTGAGACTTATATATACACACACACACCACAGTCCATGCCCTGAGACTTATATATATACACACACACACACCACAGTCCAGGCACTGAGACTTATATATATACACACACACACCACAGTCCATGCCCTGAGACTTATATATACACACACACACCACAGTCCAGGCACTGAGACTTATATATACACACACACACCACAGTCCATGCCCTGAGACTTGTATATACACACACACACACCACAGTCCAGGCACTGAGACTTATATATATACACACACACACCACAGTCCATGCCCTGAGACTTATATATATACACACACACACCACAGTCCATGCCCTGAGACTTATATATATACACACACACCACAGTCCAGGCCCTGAGACTTATATATACACACACACACCACAGTCCATGCCCTGAGACTTATATATATACACACACACACACAACAGTCCAGGCACTGAGACTTATATGTACACACACACACCACAGTCCAGAACCTGAGACTTATATATATACACAAACACCACAGTCCAGGCCCAGAGACTTATATATATACACACACACACACCACAGTCCAGAAACTGAGACTTATATATATACACGAACACCACAGTCCAGGCCCAGAGACTTATATATATACACACACACACCACAGTCCATGCCCTGAGACTTATATATATATATACACACACACCACATTCCAGGCCCTGAGACTTATATATATACACACACACACACCACAGTCCAGAACCTGAGACTTATATATATACACAAACACCACAGTCCAGGCCCAGAGACTTATATATATACACACACACACACCACAGTCCAGAACCTGAGACTTATATATATACACAAACACCACAGTCCAGGCCCAGAGACTTATATATATACACACACACACCACAGTCCAGGCCCTGAGACTTATATATATACACACACACACCACAGTCCAGGCCCTGAGACTTATATATATACACACACACACCACAGTCCAGAACCTGAGACTTATATATATACACAAACACCACAGTCCAGGCCCTGAGACATATATATATACACACACTCACCACAGTCCAGGCCCTGAGACTTATATATATATACACAAACACACCACAGTCCAGGCCCTGAGACTTATATATATACACACACACACCACAGTCCAGAACTTGAGACTTATATATATACACAAACACCACAGTCCAGGCCCTGAGACTTATATATATACACACACACACCACAGTCCATGCCCTGAGACTTATATATATACACACACACACCACAGTCCAGACCCTGAGACTTATATATATACACACACACCACAGTCCAGGCCCTGAGACTTATATATATACACACACACACCACAGTCCATGCCCTGAGACTTATATATATACACACACCACAGTCCAGGCCCTGAGACTTATATATATACACACACACACCACAGTCCAGGCCCTGAGACTTATATATATACACACACCACAGTCCAGGCCCTGAGACTTATATATATACACACACACACCACAGTCCAGGCCCTGAGACTTATATATATACACACACCACAGTCCAGGCCCTGAGACTTATATATATACACACACACACCACAGTCCATGCCCTGAGACTTATATATATACACACACACACCACAGTCCAGACCCTGAGACTTATATATATACACACACACCACAGTCCAGGCCCTGAGACTTATATATACACACACACACACCACAGTCCATGCCCTGAGACTTATATATATACACACACTCACCACAGTCCAGGCCCTGATACTTATATATATATCACACACACACCACAGTCCATGCCCTGAGACTTAAATATATACACACACTCACCACAGTCCAGGCCCTGAGACTTATATATATACACACACACACCACAGTCCATGCCCTGAGACTTATATATATATACACACACTCACCACAGTCCAGGCCCTGAGACTTATAATATACACAAACACCACAGTCCAGGCCCTGAGAATTATATATATACACACACACACCACAGTCCAGGCCCTGAGACTTTATATATATACACACACTCACCACAGTCCAGGCCCTGAGACTTATATATATACACAAACACCACGGTCCAGGCCCTGAGACTTATATATATACACAAACACCACAGTCCAGGCCCTGAGACTTATATATATACACACACACACCACAGCCCAGGCCTGAGACCTATATATATACACACACTCACCACAGTCCAGGCCCTGAGACTTTATATATATACACACACACACCACAGTCCATGCCCTGAGACTTATATATACACACACACACCACAGTCCAGGCCCTGAGACTTATATATATATACACACACACACCACAGTCCAGGCCCTGAGACTTATATATATACACCACACACACCACAGCTCCATGCCCTGAGACTTATATATATACACACACACACCACAGTCCAGGCCCTGAGACTTATATATAGACACACACTCACCACAGTCCAGGCCCTGAGACTTATATATATACACACACACACCACAGTCCATGCCCTGAGACTTATATATACACACACACACCACAGTCCAGGCCCTGAGACTTATATATATATACACACACACACCACAGTCCAGGCCCTGAGACTTATATATATACACACACACACCACAGTCCATGCCCTGAGACTTATATATATACACACACACACCACAGTCCATGCCCTGAGACTTATATATATACACACACACACCACAGTCCATGCCCTGAGACTTATATATTATACACACACACACCACAGTCCAGACCCTGAGACTTATATATATACACACACACCACAGTCCAGGCCCTGAGACTTATATATACACACACACACACCACAGTCCATGCCATGAGACTTATATATATACACACACTCACCACAGTCCAGGCCCTGATACTTATATATATATACACACACACACACCACAGTCCATGCCCTGAGACTTAAATATATACACACACTCACCACAGTCCAGGCCCTGAGACTTATATATATACACACACACACCACAGTCCATGCCCTGAGACTTATATATATATACACACACTCACCACAGTCCAGGCCCTGAGACTTATATATATACACAAACACCACAGTCCAGGCCCTGAGAATTATATATATACACACACACACCACAGTCCAGGCCCTGAGACTTATATATATACACACACTCACCACAGTCCAGGCCCTGAGACTTATATATATACACAAACACCACAGTCCAGGCCCTGAGACTTATATATATACACACACACACCACAGTCCATGCCCTGAGACTTATATATATACACACACTCACCACAGTCCAGGCCCTGAGACTTATATATATAAACAAACACCACAGTCCAGGCCCTGAGACTTATATATATACACACACTCACCACAGTCCAGGCCCTGAGACTTATATATATACACAAACACCACAGTCCAGGCCCTGAGACTTATATATATACACACACTCACCACAGTCCAGGCCCTGAGACTTATATATATACACAAACACCACAGTCCAGGCCCTGAGACTTATATATATACACACACACACCACAGTCCAGGCCCTGAGACTTATATATATATACACACACACACCACAGTCCAGGCCCTGAGACTTATATATATACACACACTCACCACAGTCCAGGCCCTGAGACTAATATATATACACAAACACCACAGTCCAGGCCCTGAGACTTATATATATACACACACTCACCACAGTCCAGGCCTGAGACTTATATATATACACAAACACCACAGTCCAGGCCCTGAGACTTATATATATACACACACACACCACAGTCCATGCCCTGAGACTTATATATATACACACACTCACCACAGTCCAGGCCCTGAGACTTATATATATACACAAACACCACAGTCCAGGCCCTGAGACTTATATATATACACACACTCACCACAGTCCAGGCCCTGAGACTTATATATATACACAAACACCACAGTCCAGGCCCTGAGACTTATATATATACACACACACACCACAGTCCAGGCCCTGAGACTTATATATATATACACACACACACCACAGTCCAGGCCCTGAGACTTATATATATATATACACACACTCACCACAGTCCAGGCCCTGAGACTTATATATATACACACACACACCACAGTCCATGCCCTGAGACTTATATATACACACACACACCACAGTCCAGGCCCTGAGACTTATATATATATACACACACACACCACAGTTCAGTCCCTGAGACTTATATATATACACACACACACCACAGTCCATGCCCTGAGACTTATATATATACACACACACACACAGTCCATGCCTGAGACTTATATATACACACACACACCACAGTCCATACCCTGAGACTTATATATATATACACACACACACCACAGTCCATGCCCTGAGACTTATATATACACACACACACCACAGTCCAGACCCTGATACTGATATATATACACACACTCACCACAGTCCAGGCCTGAGACTTATATATACACACACACACCACAGTCCAGGCCCTGAGACTTATATATATATACACACACACACCACAGTCCAGGCCCTGAGACTTATATATATACACACACACACCACAGTCCATGCCCTGAGACTTATATATATATACACACACACACCACAGTCCAGGCCCTGAGACTTATATATATACACACACACACCACAGTCCAGACCCTGAGACTTATATATATATACACATACACACCACAGTCCAGGCCCTGAGACTTATATATATACACACACTCACCACAGTCCAGGCCCTGAGACTTATATATATATACACACACACCACAGTCCATGCCCTGAGACTTATATATACACACACACACCACAGTCCATGCCCTGAGACTTATATATATACAGACACACCACAGTCCATGCCCTGAGACTTATATATATACAGACACACTCACCACAGTCCATGCCCTGAGACTTATATATATACACACACACACACCACAGTCCAGGCCCTGAGACTTATATATATACACACACACACCACAGTCCATGCCCTGAGACTTATATATATACACACACACACCACAGTCCAGGCCCTGAGACTTATATATATACACACACACACCACAGTCCATGCCCTGAGACTTATATATATACACACACACACACCACAGTCCATGCCCTGAGACTTATAATATATACACACACACACACCACAGTCCATGCCCTGAGACTTATATATATACACACACACACCACAGTCCATGCCCTGAGACTTATATATACACACACACACCACAGTCCAGGCCCTGAGACTTATATATATACACACACACCACAGTCCTGCCCTGAGACTTATATATATATACACACACACCACAGTCCATGCCCTGAGACTTATATATAATACACACACACACCACAGTCCAGGCCCTGAGACTTATATATATATACACACACACACCACAGTCCAGGCCCTGAGACTTATATATATACACACACACACCACAGTCCATGCCCTGAGACTTATATATATACACACACACACCACAGTCCATGCCCTGAGACTTATATATATACACACACACCACAGTCCATGCCCTGAGACTTATATATATATACACACACACCACAGTCCATGCCCTGAGACTTATATATATACACACACACACCACAGTCCAGGCCCTGAGACTTATATATATATACACACACACACCACAGTCCATGCCCTGAGACTTATATATATATCACACACACACACACAGTCCATGCCCTGAGACTTATATATATACACACACACACCACAGTCCATGCCCTGAGACTTATATATATATACACACACACCACAGTCCAGGCCCTGAGACTTATATATATACACACACACACCACAGTCCATGCCCTGAGACTTATATATATATACACACACACACCACAGTCCATGCCCTGAGACTTATATATATATACACACACACACCACAGTCCATGCCCTGAGACTTATATTATATACACACACACCACAGAGTCCAGCCCTGAGACTTATATATATACACACACACACCACAGTCCAGGCCCTGAGACTTATATATATACACACACACACCACAGTCCATGCCCTGAGACTTATATATATATACACACACACCACAGTCCATGCCCTGAGACTTATATATATACAACACACACCACAGTCCATGCCCTGAGACTTATATATATATACACACACACCACAGTCCATGCCCTGAGACTTATATATATACACACACACCACAGTCCATGCCCTGAGACTTATATATATACACACACACCACAGTCCATGCCCTGAGACTTATATATATACACACACACCACAGTCCATGCCCTGAGACTTATATATATACACACACACCACAGTCCATGCCCTGAGACTTATATATATCACACACACTCACCACAGTCCATGCCCTGAGACTTATATATATATACACACACACCACAGTCCATGCCCTGAGACTTATTATATACACACACACCACAGTCCATGCCCTGAGACTTATATATACACACACACTCACCACAGCTCCATGCCCTGAGACTTATATATATACACACACACCACAGTCCATGCCCTGAGACTTATATATACACACACACTCACCACAGTCCATGCCCTGAGACTATATATATATACACACACACCACAGTCCATGCCCTGAGACTTATATATATACACACACACCACAGTCCATGCCCTGAGACTTAATATATACACACACACACCACAGTCCAGGCCCTGAGACTTATTTATACACACACACACCACAGTCCATGCCCTGAGACTTATATATATACACACACACTCACCACAGTCCAGGCCCTGAGACTTATATATATACACACACACACCACAGTCCATGCCCTGAGACTTATATATACACACACACACCACAGTCCATGCCCTGAGACTTATATATATACACACACACCACAGTCCATGCCTGAGACTTATATATATATACACACACACCACAGTCCATGCCCTGAGACTTATATATATACACACACACACCACAGTCCAGGCCCTGAGACTTATATATATATACACACACACACCACAGTCCATGCCCTGAGACTTATATATATATACACACACACACCACAGTCCATGCCCTGAGACTTATATATATACACACACACAACACCACAGTCCATGCCCTGAGACTATATATATATACACACACACCACAGTCCATGCCCTGAGACTTATATATATACACACACACCACAGTCCATGCCCTGAGACTTATATATATATACACACACACACCACAGTCCATGCCCTGAGACTTATATATATATACACACACACACCACAGTCCATGCCCTGAGACTTATATATATATACACACACACACCACAGTCCATGCCCTGAGACTTATATATATACACACGCACACCACAGTCCAGGCCCTGAGACTGATATATATATACACACACACACCACAGTCCATGCCCTGAGCCTTATATATATATACACACACACACCACAGTCCATGCCCTGAGACTTATATATATACACACACACACCACAGTCCAGGCCCTGAGACTTATATATATATACACACACACCACAGTCCAGGCCCTGAGACTTATATATATACACACACACACCACAGTCCATGCCCTGAGACTTATAAATTATATACACACACACACCACAGTCCATGCCCTGAGACTTATATATATACACACACACTCACCACAGTCCATGCCCTGAGACTTATATATATATACACACACACACCACAGTCCATGCCCTGAGACTTATATATATATACACACACACCACAGTCCATGCCCTGAGACTTATATATATACACACACACACACCACAGTCATGCCCTGAGACTTATATATATACACACACACACCACAGTCCATGCCCTGAGACTTATATATATACACACACACACACCACAGTCCATGCCCTGAGTCTTAGTATATATACACACACACACCACAGTCCATGCCTGAGACTTATATATACACACACACTCACCACAGTCCATGCCCTGAGACTTATATATATATACACACACACCACAGTCCATGCCCTGAGACTTATATATATACACACACACCACAGTCCATGCCCTGAGACTTATATATATACACACACACCACAGTCCATGCCCTGAGACTTATATATACACACACACTCACCACAGTCCATGCCCTGAGACTTATATATATATACAATCACACCACAGTCCATGCCCTGAGACTTATTTATATACACACACACCACAGTCCATGCCCTGAGAATTATATACACACACACTCACCACACTCCAGGCCCTGAGACTTATATATATACACACACACCACAGTCCATGCCCTGAGACTTATATATACACACACACTCACCACAGTCCATGCCCTGAGACTTATATATATATACACACACACCACAGTCCATGCCCTGAGACTTATATATATACACACACACCACTGTCCATGCCCTGAGACATATATATATATACACACACCACAGTCCATGCCCTGAGACTTATATATATACACACACACCACAGTCCATGCCCTGAGACTTATATATACACACACACACACCACAGTCCATGCCCTGAGACTTATATATATATCACAGACACCACAGTCCATGCCCTGAGACTTATATATATACACACACACACCACAGTCCATGCCCTGAGACTTATATATATATACACACACACAACACACCACAGTCCATGCCCTGAGACTTATATATATACACACACACACCACAGTCCATGCCCTGAGACTTATATATATACACACACACACCACAGTCCATGCCCTGAGACTTATATATATACACACACACACCACAGTCCATGCCCTGAGACTTATATATATACACAACACACACCACAGTCCATGCCCTGAGACTTATATATATATACACACACACACCACAGTCCATGCCCTGAGACTTATATATATACACACACACACCACAGTCCATGCCCTGTGACTTATATATATACACACACAACACCACAGTCCATGCCCTGAGACTTATATATATACACACACACACCACAGTCCATGCCCTGAGACTTATATATATATACACACACACACCACAGTCCATGCCTGAGACTTATATATATACACACACACACACACAGTCCATGCCCTGAGACTTATATATATACACACAACACACACCACAGTCCATGCCCTGAGACTTATATATATACACACACACACCACAGTCCATGCCCTGAGACTTATATATATACACACACACACACCACAGTCCATGCCCTGAGACTTATATATATACACACACACACACAGTCCATGCCCTGAGACTTATATATATACACACACACACCACAGTCCATGCCCTGAGACTTATATTATATACACACACACACCACAGTCCATGCCCTCAGACTTATATATACACACACACACACCACAGTCCATGCCCTGAGACTTATATATATAGACACACACACCACAGTCCATGCCCTGAGACTTATATAATATATACACACACACACCACAGTCCATGCCCTGAGACTTATATATATACACACACACACCACAGTCCATGCCCTGAGACTTATATATATATACACACACACACCACAGTCCATGCCCTGGAGACTTATATATATATACACACACACCACAGTCCATGCCCTGAGACTTATATATATACACACACACACACCACAGTCCATGCCCTGAGACTTATATATATATACACACACACCCCACAGTCCATGCCCTGAGACTTATATATATATACACACACACACCACAGTCCATGCCCTGAGACTTATATATATACACACACACACCACAGTCCATGCCCTGAGACTTATATATATACACACACACACCACAGTCCATGCCCTGAGACTTATATATATATACACACACACCACAGTCCATGCCCTGAGACTTATATATATATACACACACACACCACAGTCCATGCCCTGAGACTTATATATATACACACACACACCACAGTCCATGCCCTGAGACTTATATATATATACACACACACACCACAGTCCATGCCCTGAGACTTATATATATATACACACACACACCACAGTCCATGCCCTGAGACTTATATATATACACACACACATCACAGTCCAGGCCCTGAGACTTATATATAAACACACACACACCACAGTCCATGCCCTGAGACTTATATATATACACACACACCACAGTCCATGCCCTGAGACTTATATATATATACACACACACCACAGTCCATGCCCTGAGACTTATATATATACACACACATACCACAGTCCATGCCCTGAGACTTATATATACACACACACACACCACAGTCCATGCCCTGAGACTTAATATATATACACACACACCACAGTCCATGCCCTGAGACTTATATATATACACACACACACCACAGTCCATGCCCTGAGACTTATATATATACACACACACACCACAGTCCATGCCCTGAGACTTATATATATACACACACACACCACAGTCCATGCCCTGAGACTTATATATATATACATACACACACCACAGTCCATGCCCTGAGACTTATATATATACACACACACACCACAGTCCATGCCCTGAGACTTATATATATATATACACACACACACACAGACCATGCCCTGAGACTTATATATACACACACACACACCACAGTCCATGCCCTGAGACTTATATATATACACACACACCACAGTCCAGGCCCTGAGACTTATATATATACACACACTCTCCACAGTCCAGGCCCTGAGACTTATATATATACACACACACCACAGTCCAGGCCCTGAGACTATATATATATACATACACACACCACAGTCCAGGCCCTGAGACTTATATATATACACACACACCACAGTCCATGCCCTGAGACTTATATATATACACACACACACCACAGTCCAGGCCCTGAGACTTATATATATACACACACACACCACAGTCCATGCCCTGAGACTTATATATATATACACACACACACCACAGTCCAGCCCTGAGTCTTATATATATACACACACACACACCACAGTCCATGCCCTGAGACTTATATATATACACACACACACCACAGTCCAGGCCCTGAGACTTATATATATATATACACACACACCACAGTCCATGCCCTGAGACTTATATATATACACACACACACCACAGTCCAGGCCCAGAGACTTATATATATACACACACACACCACAGTCCAGGCCCTGAGACTTATATATATATACACACACACCACAGTCCAGGCCCTGAGACTTATATATATACACACACACACCACAGTCCATGCCCTGAGACTTATATATATACACACACACCACAGTCCAGGCCCTGAGACTTATATATACACACACACACACCACAGCCCAGGCCCTGAAACTTTATATATATATACACACACACACCACAGTCCAGGCCTGAGACTTATATATATACACACACACACACCACAGTCCATGCCCTGAGACTTATATATATATACTACACACACACCACAGTCCATGCCCTGAGACTTATATATATACACACACACACCACAGTCCAGGCCCTGAGACTTATATACATACACACACACACCACAGTCCATGCCCTGAGACTTATATATATATACACACACACACCACAGTCCAGGCCCTGAGAATTATATATATATACACACACACCACAGTCCATGCCCTGAGACTTATATATATACACACACACACACCACAGTCCATGCCCTGAGACTTATATATATACACACACACACCACAGTCCATGCCCTGAGACTTATATATATACACACACACACACCACAGTCCATGCCTTGAGACTTATATATATATACACACACACCACAGTCCATGCCCAGAGACTTATATATATATACACACACTCACCACAGTCCAGGCCCTGAGACTTATATATATACACACACACACACCACAGTCCAGACCCTGAGACTTATATATATATACACACACACACCACAGTCCAGGCCCTGAGACTTATATATATACACACACACACACCACAGTCCATGCCCTGAGACTTATATATATATATACACACACACCACAGTCCATGCCCTGAGACTTATATATATACACACACACACACCACAGTCCAGGCCCTGAGACTTATATATATATACACACACACCACAGTCCACGCCCTGAGACTTATATATATATACACACACACACACCACCAGTCCAGGCCCTGAGACTTATATATATACACACACACACACCACAGTCCAGGCCCTGAGACTTATATATATAACAACACACACACACCACAGTCCAGGCCCTGAGACTTATATATACACACACAGACACCACAGTCCATGCCCTGAGACTTATATATATACACACACACACCACAGTCCCATGCCCTGAAACTTATATATATATACACACACACACCACAGTCCAGGCCCTGAGACTTATATATATATACACACACACACCACAGTCCATGCCCTGAGACTTATATATATATACACACACACGACAGTCCATGCCCTGAGACTTATATATATACACACACACACACCACAGTCCAGGCCCTGAGACTTATATATATACACACACACACACCACAGTCCAGGCCCTGAGTCTTATATATATACACACACACACCACAGTCCAGGCCCTGAGACTTATATATATATATACACACACACCACAGTCCATGCCCTGAGACTTATATATATGACACACACACCACAGTCCAGGCCCTGAGACTTATATATATACATACACACACCACAGTCCAGGCCCTGAGACTTATATATATATATACACACACACCACAGTCCATGCCCTGAGACTTATATATATACACACACACACCACAGTCCAGGCCCTGAGACTTATATATATACACACACACACCACAGTCCATGCCCTGAGACTTATATATATATACACACACACACCACAGTCCAGGCCATGAGACTTATATATATACACACACACACCACAGTCCATGCCCTGAGACTTATATATATATAACACACACACACCACAGTCCAGGCCCTGAGACTATATATATATATACACACACACCACAGTCCATGCCCTGAGACTTATATATATACACACACACACCACAGTCCAGGCCCAGAGACTTATATATATACACACACACACCACATTCCAGGCCCTGAGACTTATATATATATATACACACACACCACAGTCCAGGCCCTGAGACTTATTATATATACACACACACCACAGTCCAGGCCCTGAGACTTATATATACACACACACACACCACAGCCCAGGCCTGAGACTTATATATATACACACACACACACCACAGTCCATGCCCTGAGACTTATATATATATATACACACACACCACAGTCCATGCCCTGAGACTTATATATATACACACACACACCACAGTCCAGGCCCTGAGACTTATATACATACACACACACACCACAGTCCATGCCCTGAGACTTATATATATATACACACACACACCACAGTCCCAGGCCCTGAGACTTATATATATACACACACACACCACAGTCCATGCCCTGAGACTTATATATATACACACACACACACCACAGTCCATGCCCTGAGACTTATATATATACACACACACACCACAGTCCATGCCCTGAGACTTATATATATACACACACACACCACAGTCCATGCCCTGAGACTTATATATATATACACACACACCACAGTCCATGCCCAGAGACTTATATATATACACACACACACCACAGTCCAGGCCCTGAGACTTATATATATACACACACACACACCACAGTCCATGCCCTGAGACTTATATATATATATACACACACACCACAGTCCATGCCCTGAGACTTATATATATACACACACACACACCACAGTCCAGGCCCTGAGACTTATATATATATACACACACACCACAGTCCATGCCCTGAGACTTATATATATACACACACACACACCACAGTCCAGGCCCTGAGACTTATATATATACACACACACACCACAGTCCAGGCCCTGAGACTTATATATATACACACACACACACCACAGTCCAGGCCCTGAGACTTAATATATACACACACAGACACCACAGTCCATGCCCTGAGACTTATATATATACACACACACACCACAGTCCATGCCCTGAAACTTATATATATATACACACACACACCACAGTCCAGGCCCTGAGACTTATATATATATACACACACACCACAGTCCATGCCCTGAGACTTATATATATATACACACACACACCACAGTCCATGCCCTGAGACTTATATATATATACACACACACACCACAGTCCAGGCCCTGAGACTTATATATATACACACACACACCAGTCCAGGCCCTGAGACTTATATATATACACACACACACCACAGTCCATGCCCTGAGACTTATATATATACACACACACCACAGTCCATGCCCTGAGACTTATATATATATACACACACACCACAGTCCATGCCCTGAGACTTATATATATACACACACACTCACC
>NW_027141100.1:0-37500 GCF_036365525.1 Heterodontus francisci
TGACTGAGTTGAGTTTGTGATGGTCAACAGTCAGTCACCAGCTGCCATGCGATTTTCTAACCGGCCAAATCGGGCAGTTAGTAATGAATGTGTCTTTGTGAACTACACCCTGGTATAACAATGACCTGATAGTGTCTGGAATATATGATATAATCTCAGCTCGGTATGAATACTGCTTCATGGATCATGCAATGGTCAGTTAATTTCTTCCGGTCTGCTCATGTTTCCACAGTCATCTTTATGGGTTGTGAATACACTCAGCACCGACTCGAGAATCGCCTGCAGCTCAGGGTCATCAGAGGTGTCTGGTACCCACTCCTCTGATATTTTAATCATGAATATTGAAGGTGCACTGGACACCAGAGCAGGGGTATGGTTTAATGTTCTACAGTATGCAAATATAGGGATAATCAATTACTGCTGATAACCTTTGAGCACATTACTGCCCAGTAGTCCATGTCCATTTTGTAGGATCATATAAAAGGGAGGCAGGACTTTGACATGAACTCTGTTGCCACTCCTACACCACTGTAACATCTGATCTCGGGTCACAGATTAAGCAAAAGGAGGTCGAAGGGTCACAAGCAATTTATTGCAGGGAAACCATTGGAAAAAAATCGGAGGGACCGGATTAATCTCCACGTCGAGAGGCAGGGATTAATCAGGGATAGTCAGTATAGCTTTGTCAAGGGGAGTTCGTGTCTAACTAAATTGATTTGATTATTTTCGAGGCGGTGACTAGGGGTGTAAATAAGGGTAAAGCAGTAGTCTACAAGGACTTCAGTAAGGCATTTGATAGTGTCTCGCATGGGAGATGTGTTAAGAAGGTAAGAGCCCATGGGATCCAGGGCAATTTGGCAAATTGGATCCAAAATTGGCTGAGCGGCAGGAGGCAGAGGGTGATGGTCAAGGGCTGTTTTTGCGAGTGGAAGCCTGTGACCAGTGGTGTACTGCAGGGATCGGTGCTGGGACCCTTGCTGTTTGTAGTGTACATTAATGATTTAGACGTGGATATCGGAGGTCAGATCAGTAAGTTCGCAGCTGACACGAAAATTGATTGTTTTGTAAATAGTGAGGAGGAAAGCCTGAGATTACAGGACCTTGTTGTACTTGTCCATTGATCACTGAAGGCAGCAGCACAGGTAGACAATGTGGTCAGGAAGACGTATGGGACTCCTGCCTTTATTAGCCGAGGCATAGAATATAAGAGCAGGGAGGTTATGATGGAATAGTATTAAACTCCAGTTCGGCCACAACTGGAGTACTGTGTATAGTTCTGGTTGCCACACTATAGGAAGGATGTGATGGCAATGGAGAGGGTGCAGAATAGATTCGCCAGGATGTTGCCTGGGCTGGAGCATTTCAGCTATGAAGAGCGACAGGAAAGGCTAGGGTTGTTTTCCTCAGAGCAGAGAAGGATGAAGGGTGTCATGATTGTGGGATACAAAATTGTGAGGGGCATTGATAGGTTAGATATGAAGAATCTACTTTCCCTTAGCGGAGGGGTCAATAACCAGGGGGAGTTGATTTAAGGTAAGGGGCTGGAGATTTACAAGGGATTTGAGGAAAATAATTTTCTCCCAGAGGGTGGTTGGAATCTGGAAGGCACTGCCTTAAGAAAGGGTCGGAGCAGGAACACTCACAACATTTCAGAAGTATTTAGATGAGCACTTGAAACGCCATGGCATACAAGGCTACAGGCCAAGTGCTGGGAACTGAGATTAGAATAGTTTGGAGCTTGATGGCTGGCACAGACAGAATGGGCTGAAGGTCCTGTTTCTGTGCTGTATATCTCTATAATTCTGTGACTCTTTGAGGAGCAACAGTTCAAATAGAGCATAACATAAGAAGAGACATAGTGTACATACAACCTGTGGCAGGTGAGAATGGCTTTCAGCTATGGATCAGATGTTAGAAGCTATTATTAAAGACGTTATAGCAGTGCATGTAGAAAAAATCAAGGTGATCAGGAGAGACAACATGGTTTTGTGAAAGAGAAATCATGTTTAACCAATATATTGGAGTTCTTTGAAGAAGTAACATGTACTGTGGATAAAGGGGAACTGGTGGATCTACAGTACTTAGATTTCCAGAAGGCATTTCATAACGTGCCACATCAAACGTCATTGTGGAAAATAAAAGCTCATCATTTAGGGGGTAACATAATTGGCATGGATAGAGGATTGGCTAGCTAACAGGAAACAGAGTAGGCATAAAGGGGAAATTTTCTGGCTGGCAAGCTGCGACGATTGGTGTGCTACCGCGATCAGTGCTGGGGTCTCAACTTTTTACAATTGATATAAATGATTTTGATGAATGGACCGAAGGTATGCTTGCCAAATTTGCTAATGTCTCCAAGATTGGTAAGAAGGTAAGTGCTGAAGAGGACATAAGGAGGCTACAAAGGGATATAGATAGGCTAAATGAGTGGTCAAAGAACTGGCAAATGGAGTATAATGTGGGAAAAGGTCAAACTGTCCATTTTGGCTGGAAGACTTCACTGTTACCTCGAGACTTGGTCTGTGCATGTCCACTGTCCGCCTGTGTTATACACTCTCAGCTGAACATACATTCAGCAGCACCAGGAAGCCCCTCTAGTGTTATTTAAAAGGACCGGGCATCCAACTTACAGGTGAAGGGCTTTCGACTTGCTTCTGCTATTGTAAAGTTAGTGGAGGTGCTGTGGATGGTTTTCTGGAGGTGGTGTTGTCAGCTGCTGCAGGCATTCACGGAGGACAGAGGATTTGGTGACCCAACTCTGGACGATGTATGTGGACTGTAGTTACAGTGTCTCTGGGTCCGTAACATGACCAACAAATGGAGCAGAGGCTGAATAGAGGGGAAGCTCTGCAAAGAACAGGGGGAGGGGGCTCTGCCCTACCCAAATCGGGTTTTCCAAGAGCAAAACGAGCAATGGTCCTAATACCGAGCCCTGGGGAACACCACTGTATACTCACATCGATTCTGAACAACAACCTTTCACCACTTCTCTCTGTTTACTGTTCATTAGCAAATGTGAAATCCACACTGTCACTGTCCCTTTAATCCATGGGGTTCAGCTTTTCTAACCTGTCTGTTGAATGTCACTTGATCAAACACATTTTGACAGATCATATATATAACTTCAATCACACCACCCTCATCAACTCTCTCCATTGTTTCACGAAATAACTACACCAAGTTTACCTCACCACCACCTCTCTCCACTCCTCCATTGTTGTTAAATTATCAGACTGCTTATCCGTCATCCAGTGCTGGATGAGCAGAAATTTCCTCCAATTAAATATTGGGAAGACTGAAGCCATTGTTTTCACGCCCCACTCCAACTCTGTTCCCTTGCTATTGATTCCATCCCTCTCCCTGTATCAGTCGAAGATTCAGACAATTTGTTTTGCAGCCTTGGTGTCACATTTGATCACAAAATGAGCTTTAACCTCATTTTCAGGATATCATTACAACCGCCTATTTCCACCTCAGTTAGAGCGCCGACTTCACCCCTGTCTCAGCCTATCTACTGCTGAAACTCATTAATGCTTTCTTTACCCCGAGACATGACTACTCCAACACACTCCTCTCTGATTTCCCGCCTGCTGCTCTCTGCTAACTTAATGTCCTCCAGAACTCTGTTGCCATGTCCGAAATCGTGCCAAGTCCGGTGCACATGTCACTGACCGACTTTGACTCCTGATCAAGTATTGTCTTTATTTAAATTCTCAACTTATTTTTCTTCCATGACCTCGCCCCCATCCTGTATCTGTAAGATCCGTCCCCACAACCCTTCAATATATCTGTGCTCCTCTAATTCCAGCCTCTTGTGCATCCCTGATATTAACTGTTCCACCATTGGTGACCACACCTTCAGTTGCCTAGGCTCCAAGCTCTCGAATACCCTCCTTGTACCTCTCCACCTCTCCATCCCGCCACCTCTCCACCACCCTTTCCTCATTTAAGACACCCATTAAAACCTATCTCTTTAACCACGCTTTTGGTCCTCTGACCTAATAATTTCTTATATCTCTCCGTATCATGTTTTGTTTTATTATGAAGCATCTTGGGATGTTTTATTACATTAAAGGCACTATATAAAATACCTTGTTGTTGTTGTCGTTTGCCAGATATGATTTGGAATTCGCATTTGCATGCTGCTTCTCAGTTATTATCCCTTTTTGAGCAGGGCATACTTATCTCCTGGTTGTGACCTTTAGAAATTTCCAAACACCGACATTAGATTGACTGGTCAGTAAATACAGGTTTTACCCCATCTCTCCTTTTTTAAACATGCTGCAACATGTACAACCCTCCAGTCCTCTGTTATCACTCCCATATCCAAGGAGGATCAGAAGACTCTGTCCAGGGCCTATGCTACTTCCACATTTCCTTTCCTCAGTAACCCTCATACATCCCATACAGATCGAGTAAATGTTCTACTTTTTTGAGGTACAAAAAGTGTTGGATGGGAAGTGGTTAACAGAACCTGTTTGTTCAGTGACTGTCGTTAATGACAGTTTCCATGGACCCTAATTGTGTCACTGGAGGTTTTCCATCTTCTATTAATAAGTGATTCCTTTCAAGGTTTAATACCATTGCACCAGTGGATTATCAGCTTCACCACTTACAGGCATCAGCAGCACCAGAGAGAGGGAGAGGATAGATCAGAACCTGAGAACAATAGATTGGAATGTTACAACAATGGGTCAGAATCTGAGAACAGTGGAATGGAATGTTACAAAAGTGGGCAGAGGATTATCATGGCCTCTTTACATACTTTCTACGTATGATTCGCTGTCTTTAACATCCCAGATCTATTACACACTGTTGATTATACAACACATTTACTATCCCATCCTTGCTATTGTTGGTGTCCCTGGTAAGTTTGTCAATTTTACAAACCATTGTTAACTGCGTTACTGTTACTGGAATTTACTCTGCCCTCCTTACTGCTGCTGTTATTCCTGGTGAATCTCTGTCGCCAGCTTTTAGCTCAACAATCATTGCTCATGATATTATAGTTCTCGTAATTTATTCTCATCTTTCCTGTTGTACTGCCCTGCGAAGTCTTTATTTCCACATATAAGATCTGTAAACCCTGATTCACTGAAATACTGTTCAAGTAATTCTGTTTTTTTTCTCTGAAGCCCGAAGCCAATGTTATTGGTCTCCATAAGAAATTGTGTCCCATATCTGTGAACGACATACTCCAAGTCCAATGTTTGAGGCTGAACCAGACTGTTTGCTACCTCTGTGTTCTATCTAAACCTGAGCTGTGTTCATCTCCATATTCTCCCCATCACAAACCCTGTCGACTACCACCTCTGTAATAACACCCATCTTCAGCTCTGCCTCAGCCCATCTGCTGCATAAACCCTCATCTGTGCCTTTGTTAAATCCACACTTGACTATTGCATTTCTATCCTGGTCATCCTCCCAGTTATGAACCCCCCATAAATCACAGACCATCCATAACTCTGCAGCCTGTATCCTAACTCTCACCAAATCCTGATCACCCATCACCCCTGTGCTCACTGATCTACAACGGCTCCCAGTCTGGCAGCACCTTCACTTTAATATTCCCATTCTTCTGTTAGAATCCCTCCATAGCCTCACCCCTCCAATTAGTCCAATTCCCCTCTTCATTCCTATTCCATTTCCAGGTCCCCCTTTAAAGTGAATTTCATTCCCTCTCTATCTCACCCTGGTGTTGATTTTCGGCTCTGTAGCACCACTGTTGCCCACACAATGGAAGTCTGAATCCACAAAAGGGTGTGAGATGAGCTAAAGGCACTTCTGGTGTGGCCTGCACACTGCTTCGTGCTGTGCCCGGGTGTACATTGTGTGTACGAGTAGCATGAGGAGTTGTGGAATGTCACATCAAACTTCTATTCCAGCAGCTTTGATGTACATCTTTGAAACGTGGACTGTGCATGTTAACTGACCGCCTGTGTTGGTCACTTTCAGCTAAACATACATTCAGCAACACGAGGAACCTCATCTAATGCCATTGAAAATTTATAGGCAGTTAACCTACAGGTGAAGGGCTTTTGACTTCCTTCAGCTATTGTAAAGTTAGTGGAGGTGCTGTGGATGGTTTTCTGGAGGTTGTGTTGTGAGCTGTGCAGACATTCAGGGACGACAGAGGATTTGATAACCCAACACTGGACGAGGTATGGGGACTGTAGTTACAGTGTCTCTGTGTCTGTAACATGACAAACAAATGGAGCAGAGGCTGCAGAGAGGGGAAGCTCTGTAAAGTGGGAGGAGGTGGGGGCTCTGCCCTACATACCTCTTGTTTTCCAACAGCAAAAACAGCAGTGGTCCTAATGCCGAGCCCTGGGGAACACCACTGCATACTCACATCGAGTCTGAACAACGACCTTTCACCACTTCTCTCTGTTTACTGTTCCATAGTCAATGTTATATCCACACTGTCACTGTCCCTTTAATCCATGGGGTTCAGTTTTCCTAACCTGTCTATTGAATGTCACTTGATCAAACACCTTTTGAAAGTCCATATATATAACTTCAATCACACCAGCCTCATCAACCCTCTCCATTGTTTTATCAAAGAACGCCATCATGTTTACCTCACCACCACCTCTCTCCACTCCTCCACTGTTGTTAAATTATCAGACTGCTTATCCGAAATCCAGTTCTGGATGAGCAGAAATTTCCTCCAATTAAATATTGGGAAGACGGAAGTCATTGTTTTCACTCCCCACTCCAACTCTGTTCCTTGCTCTTGATTCCATCCCTCTCCTTGGTAACTCTCTGAGATTGAGGCAGTCTGTTTCAAACCTCGGTGTCACATTTGGGACAACATTAATAGGCACACGCACAAATGTGGGATAATTATGGAAGACCAGCACGGATTTGTTAAGGGAAAATGGTGTTTTACTAACTTGCTGGAGTTTCTGAAGAGGTGAAATGGAAGATTGATGACGGCAATGCTGTTGATCTGGTGTAAATGGAATTCCAAAAGGCATTTGATAAAGTGTCACACAACAGACTTGTGAGCAAAGTTGTCACTCGTCGAATAAAAAGGACAGTACCAACATGAAACTAAATTGGTTGAGTGACAGGAAACAGAGTGTCGTGATTATTGGATGCTTTTCGGGCTGGAGAAAGGTTTGTAGTAGAATCAAACAAAATACTGCAGATGCTGGAAATGTGAAATTAAAACAGAAAGTGATGGAAATACTCAGCACGTCTGGCAGCATCTGTGGAGAGAGAAGAAGTGTTAATGTTCCAGGTGTGAGATCTTTCATCAGACGTGGCAAAGGTTAGAAATGTAATAGGTTTTAAGCAAAGAAAGTAGAGGTATTGGGGAAAACACAAGGACAGAAATGTGAAAAGTAGAGCTGGAGGGGCGGGTGGAGGGTGTTGAAATAAGAAGCGACTGGAAGCTCGGTGTCATGCTTTTGGACTGAATGGAGGTGCTGCACAATGTGGACACCCAATCTGCCTTTTACCTGAGGCGGTGTTCCAGTGAACATCAACGTCAGCTCGAGGAACAGCATGTCATTGTCCGATTAGGCATTCTACAGACTTCCAGACTGAACATTGAGTTCAATAATTTCAGATCAAGACTGGTTCTTTTAATTATTTTGCTTTATCATTTTTTTTGCCATTTCCTGGCCTTAAACATGATTTTTTTATGTTGCTGCTTTTGGCTAGGGCTGTTCATTATTTTGTCATTCAACACCCTCTCTGCACTAACGTTTTGTCTTTCACCACACCACAAGCACACTCTCTTTGCCTTTGCCCCATGACCTCCTTGTCAGTTAATCTCTCTGACCCTCTGTCTTATCAACACCTCTTTTTTCTCTTTTGCCCCAACCTTGCTTTATTTCCTTACCTTTGTCAATTCTGATGAAAGGTCACAGGCCTGAAACGTTAACTCTGCTTCACTCTCCACAGATGCTTCCAGACCTGCTGAGTCTTTTCAGCACTTCTTGTTTTCATTTAAGACTTGTAGTGGAGTTCCCCAGGGATCAATGCTGGGATCGTTTCTCTTCCTGACAAATATTAATGACATAGACCTTGGTGCACAGGGCACAATTTCAAAGTTTGCAGATGATTCAAAACTTGGAAGCATTGTGAACTGTGAGGAGGATAGTGTAGAAATTCAAACGGACATAGACAAGTTGGTGGAATGGACAGACAGGTGGCAGATGAAGTTCAATGTGGAGAAATGTGATGTGATTCATTTCGGTAGGAAGAACATGGAGAGGCCATATAGAATAAATGGTACAACTCTGAACGGTGTGCAGGAGCAGAAGGACCTGGGTGTATATGTGCATAGGTCATTGAAGGTGGTTGGACAGGTTGAGAGAGAGCGGTTAATAAACCAGACAGTATCCTGGGCTTTATTAACAGCAGTATGGAATACAAAAGCAAAGAGGTTATTTTGAACTTGTATGAGACACTAGTTCTGCCTCAGTTGCAGTATTCTGTCTAGTTCTTGGCACCACACTTCAGGTAACGTGAAGACATTGGAGAGTGTGAAAAAACATTCACAAGAATGGTTCCAGAGATGAAGAATATCAGTTATGAAGAGAGACTGGAGAACTGGGAACATTTTCCTTAGAGAAGAGAAGGCTGAGAGGAAAAAAAGGTATTCAAAATGTTGATGTGTCTGGACAGAGTGGATAGAGTAAAACTGTTCCCACTCCTGAAAGGTTTTGAAACGAGAGGGCAAAGAATTAAAGTAATTGGTAAAAGAAGCAGATGTTGACATGAGGAAAACTTTTTCACACAGCGAGTGCTTAAGATCTGGAATGTGATGCCTGAGAGTGTGGTGGAGGCAGATTCAATCGAGGTAAACAGGAGGAAATTGGATAGCTGTCTGAAAATGAAGTTTGTGCAGAGTTACAGGGAGAAGACAGGGAAGCGGTACTAGATGAATTGCTCTTTTGGACAGCCAGTGCAGACACGATGGACAGAATGGCCGCCTGTAACAATTCTGTGATTCTGTGACAGTTGACCACAAAATGAGCTTCCACCGTTATATTCGTGCCATCACTATCACCACCTATTTCCACTTCAATAACATCGCCTGACTTCACCCCATCTTAACTCATCCGCTGCTGAAGCTCTCAGTCATGCTTTCATTACCTGTAGCCTGGACTATTCGAACTCATTCTCCCACATTCTACCATCTGTAAACTTGAGGTCATCTAAAACTCTGCTGCCTGTGCCTTAAGTCACAGCAAGTCTCATTTCCCAATCACTGACCGACATCAGCTCGCAGTCAAGCAATGTCTTGATTTTAAAATTCTCATTCTTGTTTTCCAATCCCTCCATTGCCTCACCCCTCACTAACTCTTTAATCCCCTCCAGCCCCACAAACCTCTGAGATATCTCTGCTCCTCTAATTCTGGCCTCTTGTGCATCCCTGATTTTAATTACTCCACCTTCAGTTGCCTCGGCCCAAAGCTCTGGAATACGCTCCCTTCACAGCTCCATCTCTCCATCTCTCCACCTCGCTTTTATCCTTGAAGACACTCCTTTAAAACTTGCCTCTTTGATCAAACATTTGGTCACCTAACCTTGGTGATTCAGTGTTATACTTTGTTTCATAATGCTGCTGTGAAGTACCTTGGGATAAGTTCTTGCTGAACTTTGCCAGACATGAATTGTCATTAGCATATCCATGTGGCTTGAAATTTATTATGCTATGCTTTTCCAAGCAAATAATATTTCTGTCCTGAGTTGTGAAATTTCACCACCACTGACGTCAGATTGACTGGACAGTACAGGGTTTACCACATCCCTCCTTTTTGTAAACTAGGTGTATAATTTGCAGCCCTCAAGTGCTCTGTCATCACTCCTATATCCAAAGAGAATTGGCAGATTCTGTGCAGTGCTTCTTCCATTTGCACCATTCCTTCTCTCACCAACCCTCAGAATTCCCATCCAGACCGGGTGAATGTTCTACTTTATTGTGATACAAAAATTGTTGGATTGAAAGGGGTTAACTGAACCTGTTTGTTCAGTGACTGCAATTAATGTCAGTCTCCATGGACCCTAATTGTGTTACTGGAATATTTCCCTCTTCTATTAATAAGGGGCTGCATTCAATGTGTTATCACATAGTGTCGGTGGAAGTTTCACATCACTCCCGTCACTAACAGGGATCAGCGGCTCCGGAGAGAGGGAGAGGAAAGATCAGAATCAGAGTACAATAGATTGGAATGTTACAACAATGAGCAGGAGTTTCATCTGGGAGTTTAACTTTCTTTCTGCAGATTATGATCAGTTCTCATTAAACAGTCGGATCTATTCCGCACTGAGGAATATTCAATACATTTACTACCCCTTCCTGGCTATTATTGATGTCCCTAGTAAGTCTCTGTATCTAGCTATTAATTCTATAAACCATGTTTAACTGCATTACCATTCTTGTCATTTCCGCTGCCCTCCTTGCTGCTGTTGTTATTCCTGGCAAATTTCTGTCCCCAGATATTAGCTCTATAAACCATTGCTATGTGCATTAGAGTGCTTGTAATTTACTCTCCCAACTTTGCTGTCTCTGGTAAGTCTCTATTTCCTGCTATGAGATCTGTAAAATTTGTTTCACTGAAATAATGTTCTTGCTATTTAAATTTGGGAAGAGTGTAGTTGTCACTGGTCTCCATAAGAAATTCGATCCACTATCCATGAACCACGATCTCCTCATAGCTAAATATCTGAGGCTGAACCAGACAGTTTGCAACCTCTGTGTTCTATTTAAATCTGAGCTGAGTTCATCTCCATATTCTCACCAACCCTGCCTACTATCACCTCTGTACTAACACACATCTCCACCTCTGCCTCAGCCTATCTGCTGCAGAAACATTCATCTGTGCCTTTGTTAAATTCACACTTGACTATTCCAATTCTATCCTGGTCACACTCCCATTTATAAACCTCCATAAACCACAGCCCATCCAGAACTCTGCTGCCTGTATTCTAACTCACACCAATCCCGATCACCCATCACCCTTGTGCTCACTGATTTACATTGACTCCCAGTCTGGCAGCACCTTAATTTTATTATTCTCATTCATGTGTTTGAATCCCTCCATGGTCTCACCCCTCCAGTTAGTCCCATTCCCCTGACAGTTCCCATATTCCTTTTGACCTTCTAGTATTTTCTTCAATTAGCTTTAAAAATAAACTTCACCCCCTCTTTATTCTACCACTGACCACGGTTTTCAGCTCCACAGCGCCACAGGGCCCAACGTCATGGACGCTTGGATCCATAAAAAGGTATGAGCTGAGCTGCCGGTCACTTCCAGTGCTCCATGCCAGACAGGGATTTAGTGCTGGACAGGGATTTAGTGCTGGACAGGGATTTAGCCCTGGTTTATCAAGCATGTGCTGGTAGTGTGAGGAAGGGTCTGAATATGGTGCCAATCAGCCATTCCAGCAGCTTTGATGTGTGACTTTGAAACTTGGCCTGTGCACGTCCACTGACCACCTGTGTTAGTCACTCTCAGCTGAACATATATTCAGCAGCACGAGGAGCCCCTCTAGTGTTATTTAAAAGGACCAGACATCCAACTTACAGGTGAGGGGCTTTTGAATTACTTTTGCTATTGTAAAGTTAGTGGAGGTGCTGTGGATGATTTTCTGGAGGTTGTGTTGTGAGCTGCTGCAGACATTCAGGGAGGACAGAGGATGTGGTGACCCAAGACTGGACGAGGTATGAGAGCACTTTTCCTACCTTACCTGCCCCAGGAGCAGTGTGTGAGGTGACTCTGATTCAAAAAGGAGTTAGTCACAGAGCTGTGTCACCTCCTGCAACACATGGAACCTCACACCAGAGTGATGACGGAGCTGTCAGTGGACAGATCGCAGTTTCATTGAAACTCTATGTATTTGGATATTTCCAGGCAGGAGCAGGAGACATATCCAGTATTGAGTAGTAGAGGTTGATGGAGTTCAGAAGAGTGAGGGAGGGATCTCATAGAAACCTGCAGAATTTTAATCAGTCTGGACAGACTAGATGCAGGAAGGATGTTCCCGATGTTGGGGTGTCCAGAACCAGGGGCAACAGTCTAAGGATAAGGGGTAAACCTTTCAGGACTGAGATGAGGAGAAATTTCTTAACTCAGAGTGTGGTGAGCCTGTGGAATTCGCTACCACAGGGAGCAGGTGAGGCCAAAACATTGTATGTTTTTAAGAAGGAGTTAGATATAGCTTTTGGTTCTAAAGGGATCAAAGGATATGGGGGGAAAGATTACTGAGTTGGATGATCAGCGATGATCATAACGAATGGCGCAGCAGGCTCGAAGGACCGAATGGCCTACTTCTGCTCCTATTTTCTATGTTTCTATGTTTCCCTGCTTTTGTATCCTTGCCTCCAAGATCTGATATGTTTTGCTAAACACTCTCCTAATATGTCCTGCCACCTGCAATGATAAATGCATATGGAGCCCCAGGTCCCTCTGCTCCTGCACAATGTTCAGAACTGTGTCATTAAGTCTATATTGCCTTCCTATTCCTTCTGGCATAAGGCATCACCTCACACTCCTCTGTACTAAATTCCACCTGCCATTTCTCTGTTAATTCTGCTGGATTGTCGATATCCTGTTGCAAGCAGTTTGTCTCATCCTCAGTGTTTGCCACGCGTCCAAGTTCGGTGTCATTGGCAAGCCTTGAAATTCTGCTCTGTATTCCAAGATCCAAGTCATTTATATATAGCAAAAAAAAAGTGGTCCTAGCACTGACCCTTGGGGAACATCACTGCCTACCATCCTCCAGTCTGAAAAACTACCATTTAACACTACTCACCCTTTTCTTTCCATCAATCAATATTTGATCCAATTGGATGCTAATCCATGTGATTCAATTTTGTTATCCAACATTTTAGAACATAGAACATAGAACAGTACAGCACAGTACAGGCCCTTCGCCCCACGATGTAGTGCCGAACCTTTAACCTACTCTCCGATCAAACTACCTACACACCCTTCATTCTACTATCATCCATGTACCTATCCAAGAGTCGCTTAAATGTCCCTAATGTATCTGCTTCTAGTACCGCCGCTGGCAGTGCGTTCCATGCACCCACCACTCTCAGTGCAAAGAACCTACCACTGACATCTCCCCGAAACCTTCCTCCAATCATCTTAAAATTATGCCCCCTGGTGATAGCCCTTTCTGCCCTGGGAAAATGTCTCTGGCTTTCCAATCTATCTATGCCTCTCATCATCTTGTACCCTCTGCCAAGTTACCTCTCATCCTTCTTCGTTCCAATGAGAAAAGACCTCGCTCCCTCAATCTTTCTTCGTAGGACATGCCCTCCAGTCCAGTCGGCATCCTGGTAAATCTCCTCTGCACCCTCTCTAAAGCTTCCACATCCTTTTGTGTGGTACTTCATCAAACGCTTTCTTAAAATCCATGTAGACCATCCACCACATTCTTTTCATCAACCTGCTCTGTTACTTCATCAAAATAAATTCAATTAGTTCATGAAAGCATGATCTGCTTTTTAAAATCCGTGCAGACAACCCTTAATTAACTCAAATATCTCCTAGTGTGTTTTGATTTTTTTCCCGCTGATTTAGTTTCTAAAACCTTCCTCACCACTGATGTTAAACTAACTGACCAGTAATTGCGAGGCCTGTGTGTTGTCCATTCCCATTGATAATTCTGGGAGGTGAGGGTGACCATCTATGTCATCGTTTTTTTGCTCAGCAGGGGGAAGCAGAATGAGAGATCCCGTGGCTTTGTCAGGATAGCGGGAATCCTGATGGTGGAGGTGTCTCTGCGGGGGCCCCATGTCAATGGGGAGAAGTACAGGAACTGAAAGAACTCTCACTCCATTAATGTACAGTTGGTGTGTGAGCATGCCCAGTACATCATGTTGGTGAATGTTCACTACCCTGTCAGCAGCCACCATACCTTCATTCTGAAGCAGTCAGCCATTCTCAACACTTAGGGCCTCCATACAGAACCAGAATGTGGCTCCTCGGAGGCAAAGAAAAAAACCGTCTCGACGCAGCTCATGTTTCTACATCCCCAAACCACCTACCACCGCCACCCAACCTCCCACAATTAACATGTGTATAATGTGAGCAATGGAGTCACCAGGAACATGGTGGGACAGACCATCGGTGTGATGAAGCAATGCTTCCAATGTCTGAACCGCACGGGGAGAGTCCTCCAGTACACACTGGAGCAGGTGTCCAAGTTCATGGTGTTCTGCTGCACCCTTCATATCATCACCATCATGAGGACACAGGCATTGGCACCAGGAATCCGGAGGACACCTCAGGAGGAGGAGGAGGACGCAGGGAGGATATTTCCTGGACGCCTTCGAACGAGACAAGCTGTCGGAGAGTCCCTGCTAAGATTTTGTTTCCCATAGGACAACTTCCCTTTCCCACCATGGATCCCCCAATCTCCACCATTTCACCCATCTGAGACGCCCCATCACAGTGTTCCCTTGGTCACCATCCTGTAATAAAAACCACCAACATAAACCTTTTCAGTAACATCTTTATCCAACAACACATCCAATTATACAAAAGTAAAATGGAACTATTCACCCTTGTATATTCCCTTAGTCTCTGTCTTGTGCGTTCCCTCGATTTGCCTCGTGCTCCCCAGTGTTTCCCTAGTGACTGCAGCATGGCTGGTGGAAGACTGCTGACTTTCATTCGGGGAGACTGCAGATGACCTTGCAGGATGTCCTCGAGCAGCTCTGGGCCTTGAGGGCTTCGATTCAAACTGTACCACCTCGACGTAGGCAGCAGCCCAGTAATGTTCTGATCTGAGTCCTGTGTATTATAACACGTTTGTGACCTCGCTGTCCGGGAGCTGCCACATGCACTATCCTTTCCCCCTGCCCTGGCTGCAGTTCGTGCGTGTTCGATGAATCAGCATGTGCAGATTCCGACTCTATACCAGCCTCTAAGGCACACACAGTGGAAGTATTTGAGCTGGAGGCTGTCAGTATCAGACTAAGTGATGGGGCTTCACCATCAGTCCTGTGCTGATGCTCTCTCTCTCTGTCTCCTGGAGCTGCTGTGACTGGGAAGCTGGCAGTTTTGGGGTACCATTGGGAAGTGTAAAATCAGAAGGGTCGTATTGGGATGAGAGATTGTGGGTGGGTTGGAAAGCAGGAGGTCCATGATCCCACCATCTCCAGCTTGTACATCATCCCAGACAGCAGGATGCGGGGGGAGGTGGGAGTTAAGAAGGGGCATAAGGCAGGAACATAGCATCATCCTGAATGCTCTCGGCGATGCCGGATGCCAGGGGCTCTGTCACAGCCGGTCCCATGATGTGAAGAACCATCTACTCCCTCAAGCTCAGGGGTTGAAGGTATGCCTGGCACTCGCCGGTTCACTTGCTGCTCCCTGTGAATATGGATCACCTTGGCCAGAAAGAAAGAAGGCAGAATATTAATGATTGTTTTACACTGTGTTTTGATGATGTGCCTGCCATAGCTGAATAGCTGGAGGTAATTGGAGGCAGTGAGAGGTGGGTGTGAGGCTGCTATCAGTACAAGGTGTGTGAGGGTGAGGTGGAGTATGTGAATGTTAGGTGTGAGTCCTGAGTGTTAGGGACTGCTGATGGGTGAGTGATGGGGGTGTGGTGCATTGAGCAGTGTGAGAGGTTGGTGATGTTGGGGGTAGGAGATGCCATTTGGAGATTAATTCAATGACATTGACCACCCGTATGAGCTCATTAAACTTCTTCTGGCTCTGCTGCCAGAGTCTCGTGGCGAGAATTCTTGCATTGACCTCCCTGGCCACCTTCACCGATTCCCTTCGGAGGACGTTCCTTGGGAGTCTCCACCCCACCACACGGAAACAGAGCCTCTCTCCTCCTGTCACCCTTCGTAACTAAGACATCCATCCCCACATCCATGAACCGCAGAACCCTCTGTTGCAGTGTGCTATTTACCTTGTCTCCAATTGCAGAATTCACAGTGAGCAGCAGCCGCCTCCAGTGAATCAGTGCATCTTCTCTTTAAGAGGGACAGACTGCGTTTAAAAGCTGAACCTGGCTGAAGCATGTGTCAACCTCACACACCTTTAGGGCCCTGTTAAGCATCCAGACAGACAGCAGCGCGGTTTAAACGGGGTGGCACGTAGAATTCATGGAAATGAGGAGGCAGCAGGAAGTGTGTTTGTCACCTGCCTCAACAGGAACGGGCACGGGCAGATCATGATCCCTCTGCCCAAAAACACGACGTACTCTCTATTTCTATTTGCTGTTCTCTCTTTCAAACTTTCTCACACTCTGTCTTTCTCTCTCTCTTCACTCACTTTCTCTTGCTCAAAAAATAAGAAATTGATGCAGCACAGAAGAAGGCTATTCGGCCCTTTGTGTCAGTGCTGTCTCTTCGAAAGAGCCATATAATTAGTTCTTCTTTCCTCCTCTTTCCCCAGACTCCTGTTTTTCTTTCCCTTTTCAAGTATTTGCTAAATTGCCTTTTGAATGATATTATTGAATCTGCTTCCACCATGTTTTCAGCCAGTGAATTCCAGATCCCAACAACTCGCTGTGGAAGAAAATTCTCCTCATTTCACCTCTGGTTTTTTGTCAATTACCTTCAGTCTGTGTCTTCTTAATACTAAACTTCAGATTTTTGGATTTAGATATACAGCACTCGAACAGGCCCTTCGGCCCACCGAGTCTGTGCCGACCATTAACCACCCACTTATACTAATCCTACACTAATCCCATATTCCTATCACATCCTCACCTGTCCCTATATTCCCCTACCACCTACCTATACTAGGGGCAATTTATTTGGCCAATTTACCTATCAACCTGCAAGACTTTTGGCTGAGGGAGGAAACCCACAAACTCCACACAGGCAGTACCCATAATATGAGGCTGCAATGCTTACCACTGCGCCACTGTGCCGCCCCTGTTTCTGACACTGGAAACAGTTTCACATTGATTACCTTATCAAAACCCTTCATAATTTTGAATTTTATATCAAATCGCCCCTTACCTATCACTGCTCTAATTAGAACAATCCCAGCTTTTCGAATCTATCCACGTAACTGTATTCCCAGATCCCTGGTACCATTCTAGTAATTCACCTCTGTATCTTCACTACGTCCTTTACATCCTTACCAATGTGTGGTGATCAGAATTGGACACAATTCTCCATCCGGGACCTAACCAATGATGTATAAATATCAGCATTTCCTCCTGAGTTTTATTACTCTGTGTCTCTCTCTAACACCAAGGACACTGCATGCTACTAACTAAGATCTGTGTGTTGACACCCTAGGTCTCTCTCATCATGCACTCACTCTATAATGGTACCATTTATTTTATATTTTTTTCTTCTCATACTTCCTACCCAAATGTCTCACTTCACATTTCAATGTGTTAAATTCCATCTGCCATGTTCCTGCCCATTTCATCAGTCAGTCTCTGTCCTCCTGAAGTCTGTTACTATCCTTCTCACTGTTTATTAACATTTCTGAGTTTCCTTCCATCTGAAAACTTGAACATTACCCCCTCTGTACACAAGCCCACTGCATTAGCATGCAACACCAGGGATCCCAACAGTCACCCTGGGGAACCCCACTGTGTACTTCGCTCCAGCTGAAAAACAGCCATTATTCCCTACTCTCTGATACCTGTCACCTAACTAATTTCTTGCATGCTGGGATTGAAAAAGAAAAAAAAGGACTTCCATTTATGTAGCGCCTTTCATGACTACTGCATGTTCCAAAGCGATTTACAATCAACGTATACTGATAATGCCGACTCACTCTTGTACTGTCGGAAACAGGGCAGCCAATTTTCGCACAGCAAGATCCCACAAGCAGCAATGTGATAATGACCAGATCTGTTTTTATGATGTTGCTTGATGGATAAATATTGTCCAGGCCACAGGGAATAAATCCCCTGATCTGCTGCGAAATAATCCCACAGGATCATTAGCATCCACCTAAGAGGGCAGATGGGGCCTTGGTTTAACGTTTCATTCGAAAGACTGCTCATCTGATAGCGCAATACTCCCTCAGTACTGTCGCTGCAGTGTTAGCCTTGATTCTTGTGAAAAAGTCATTTCATGACACTTGATCCTGGAAGCTTGTGACTGAAAGGGGAGAGAGCTACAAACTGTGACTCGGCTGACTTTGGCCCTTTAATCCCATGTGATTCTAATTGGGTCACACGGCTGTTATATAGTACTTTATCAAACACCTTTTGAAACGATAGGAAAATTGTAAAAGTACAGGCAGGAAAAGTCATAGAAACATATAATAGCATTGCATGGAAGGGGGTCATTTGGTCTATGAAGTCTGTGCTGGCTCTTTTGATGAGTTTCCAGTGAGTTCCACACCCTGTATCTTTCCCAGATCCTTGAACTTTTCCCCTTAATATCTAACCAAATCACTTTTTGAATCTACTTTTGAATCTGTATCCTTCAGCCTATCATACAATAATTTGCAAATCCGAAACAAAAATTGTATTACAATAATCCCCATGTCAACTCTGCTTCTTTTTTCCAATCACCATAAATCTATGTCCTCTGGTTAATGGCCCCTCATACATTAGAAACATTATATAATTTACATAAACCCTTCATGATGTTATATATCCCTATCTGATCACCTTGTAAATGTCCCTGCTCCAAGGAAAACAATCCCAGCTACATAACTGTAATCCCTCATCCCTGGAAAAGTTCCAGTAAAACTCTTCTGTCCCCTCTCCAAGGTTTCATGTCCTTCCTAAAGTGTGGTTCCCAGTATTGGACACAATACTCCAGATGGAGCCGGACTAGTCTTTTCTATAGAGTTAACACAATATCCTGGCCAGTCTACTCTGTGTCTCTATTAATCAAGCCGAGTAATCTATTTGCTTTGTGAACTGTTTGTTAACCTGTCCAGCTACTTTCAAAGATTGCATACAAACACCTCAGGTCTCTCTGTTACTCTCAATAGCTTTAAAGTTGTGCCATTCAGCTTGTATTATCCCTGGTCATTCATCTGCATGCAGCTCACCATCACCTTCTCAAGGGCAATTATGGATGGGCAATAAATGCTGGCCTAGTCAACGACACCCACATCCCATGAACGGATAATATATATCAAATCTTCCGACAATGTATCTCCTCACACATCTGCCATACCAATTAAATATTAGGAACACTGCAGCCGTTGTTTTCAAACCCCACGTCAAAAGTTTCCTAGCTACAGACTGGATCTCTCTCCTTGGCAACTGTCTGAAACTAAAGCAAACTGTTCACAACCTGGTTTCATAGTTGACGCTGCGACGAGCTTCCTGCTAAATATTACTAAAACAGCCTACTTACACTTCCGTATCATCACCCAACTTTGCCCCTCTCTCAGCTCTTCTGCTGATGAAACAGTCCCCCTTGCCTGTGTTACTTGTAGACTCGACTAGTCCAACACACTCCTGGCTGGTCTCCCACATTCTACCCTCCATAACCCTGAGGTGATCCAATGCACTGCTGCCCATGTCCTAACTCACACCAAGTCATGTTCACCCATTACCCCCTGGACTCACTGACCTACATTGGCTCCTGGTCAGCAACACGTCAATTTTAAAACTCTCAGCCTTCTTTTCAAATCCTTCATTATCACACTCCTCCTTATCTCTGTAATCTCCTCCAGCCCGACAACCCTCCGAGATATCTGCACTCATCTATTTCTGGCCTCTTGAGCATCTCCGAGTTTAATTGCTCTACCATTGGTGGTCCTGCCTTCAGCTGCCGAGGCCCTACGCTCTGGAAGAGTAGAGCAGAACTTCCAGGGAGTAATTCCTGGAAGATAAATGTCAGTGAATTAAACACTAAAATAAAAGCAAAATATTGCGGATGCTGAACACTGGAAATACTCAGCAGGTCTGGCAGCATCTGTGCAGAGAGAAACAGAGTTAATGTTTCAGATCTGTGCCCCTTCATCAGAACTGGTAAACGTTAGAAATGTAACAGTCTTTGAGCAAGTGAAAGAGGGGAAGGGGGAAGAAGAACAAGAAGGAAGGACTGTGATGGGACAGAGAGGGGATAGATTAAATTACAGACTGTTACATTCCTAACGTTTACCAGTTCTGATGAAGGGTCAGAGACCGGAAACATTAACTCTGTTTCTCTCTACACAGATGCTGCCAGACCTGCTGAGTATTTCCAGCACTTTCTGGTCTCATCCCTAAGCTTTTGAATTCTCTCCCCAAACCCTAAATGCAATAAGCTGCACTGAGTCCAGTTTTAGGGAGTCCTGCTTGGACAGAGTACTAAATGCAGTAAAGTTAACGAGAGATTGAATTTTAAGTGATCTAAGAGTCGATCTCTTTCCAACAATTTGTTAATTTTACATTTAGCATTTCACTTAATTTTAAGCTGAATTTGTACTTTATTTCACAATCTGTTTGTGAGAATTGGACAGTTAATTGATGCTGATGGAAAAGGAAGGTCAGTGTCAGCTTGTATATAAAACTGACTTAATGACAGAAAACAGTGAGTTGCGGTAAATAGTTGTTATTCAAACTGGAGAAAAATAGACAGTTGTGTTCCCCAAGGGTTAGTGCTAGGAACACTGTTTTATTCTGATATGTATAAATGATTTGGATAATGGCTTACATAGAAACATTTCAAAATTTGCAGGTGATACCAAACTTGGAGGCGGGGCAGGCATTGAGGTTGATACCAATCGATGTAAGAGGACATAGATAGGCTAGCAGAATGGGCAGACGAGAGGCAAATGGACTTTAATACAGACAAGTGTCAAGTGATGCATTTTATCAGAAGGAACAGGGAGAGGCGATATACACTTAATGGTAAAGTTCGAAAGAGTGTGCAGAGACAAAGGGACATGGGGTTCATGCACATAGATCCCTGAAGGTGGCAGGATATATTGAGAGAGTCGTCAGTAAAGCATATGGGATCTTGGGCTTCATAGATAGAGGTGGTGAGTTCAGAAGAAGGAAAGTTATGCTGTAACTTTATGAAGCTCTGGTTAGGCCCCAAGTGGAGTACTGCATCCAGTTCTGTTCACCACACTTTAGGAAGGATGTGAGGGTCATTGACAGGGTGTAGAGGAGGGTTACTTTAATGGTTCCAGAGATGGAGGATTTTCAGTACAATATAGTCTGTAAAAGCTGGGATTGTCCTCCTTGGAGTAAAGGAGATTGAGGGGAGATTTGATACATGTATACAAGATGATGACCTGTTTGGATAAGGTAGACAGGAAAAGATGTTCCCATTAGCTGATGGTACAATGACTAGAGTTAAGGTTGAGGGCAAGAGTTAAGGGGGATGTGATGAACAACATTTTTACACAACGAGTGGTAATGGCCTGGAAATCATTGCCTCCGAGGGTGGTGGAAGCAGAGAAGGTGAATTATTTCAAAAGGATATTGGATGAACACTTGATGTAAATAAACTTGCAGGAATATGGAGTCAGAGCTGGGGAATGAGACTGGCTGGATTTATCGACAAAGAGCTGGCATGGACTCGATGAGCAGAATGGCCTAATTCTGTGCTGAAATGACTATGACTCTACGACTCCCTGACAGGGGAATACTATTACTACTTTTAGTTTAGTTTAGAGATACAGCACTGAAACAGGCCCTTCGGCCCACCGAGTCTGTGCAGACCATCAACCACCCGTTTATACTAATCCTACACTAATTCCATATTCCTACCACATACCCACCTGTCCCGATGTTTCCCTACCACCTACCTATACTACGGGCAATTGCTAATGGCCAATTTACCGATCAACCTGCAAGTCTTTGGCATGTGGGTAGAAACCGGAGCACCCGGAGGAAACCCACGCAAACACAGGGAGAACTGGCAAACTCCACACAGGCAGTACCTAGAATTGAACCCGGGTCACTGGAGCTGTGAGGCTGCGGTGCTAAACACTGCACCACTGTGCCGCCCTATACTGGGAAAGTTTATAATGGACTGGGCAGTATCACCCTGGAGAACCCCGTGATGTAAGTGAAATGTTTGATGCCCCAGAACGTGGTTAACAAATGTCCTTCACAAACAGAGTAAATCAGTTCAGTTCCACTGACAATTCTGGAGTCATTCACAATGGGGAGTAATTTCTCCTCGTTTTCTCTACATAGGACAGCAGTCAGGCTTTTCACTGTGTCCACCACCTCCATGTAGAAAGTCTTGTCAGGGTTAGGTGAGATAAGACACGTTGCCTGGGCGACAGCTTTCTTCAATTGTGTTACTGCTTCTATGCTCTCTTCAGTCCAACTGGGTTAAACCTGGTCATCACCATCATTAGTTAGTTCATAAAGAGGAGTCACAGTCTCTGCAAATCGAGGGATGAGGGTCCACTGATACCCCACCAGCCTGAGGATATGACACAGGGTAGGACTTTGAGGTGAACAGGGGTAGATACTGGATGAGGGTCCACTGATACCCTGCCAGCCTGAGGATAGGACACAGGGTAGTCTTTGAGGTGGACAGGGGTAGATACTGGATGAGTGTCCACTGATACCCCACCAGCCTGAGGATAGGACACAGGGCAGGAATTTGAGGTGAACAGGGGTAGATACTGGATGAGGGTCCACTGATACCCTGCCAGCCTGAGGATAGGACACAGGGTAGTCTTTGAGGTGGACAGGGGTAGATACTGGATGAGTGTCCACTGATACCCCACCAGCCTGAGGATAGGACACAGGGCAGGACTTTGAGGTGAACAGGGGTAGACACTGGATGGTCTCGACCTGAAGCTGGTGTGGGCTGATGCAGGATGCTCTGACCTGGGCACGTAGAAAGGTGACACGGTCTTGCACCAGCTGGGCCTTACGTGGATGGTCTTTTAGTCCAGCTCCCAAAGTCACTGCAGTAGTTCCTGTAAAAGGGTTAAATGTGTGGACACGGTTTGTGGTGATGAGAAGATCATCGACATATTGCAGCGAGCAGGAAGACTGTGAAAAGCTCAGAAGGGACCCGGCTACACGTTTGTTGAAAATAGTGGGGTTATTGTGGAACCCCTTGTGACAGACATGTCCAGGAGTACCTCTGGTCCTCAGAAGTGAATGTGAATTTAATTTGTTTCTCTAGTTTTACTGGGATACTCCAATAAACATTAGAGATATCCAGGGTAGAGAAGACAGCCCTGCCACTGAGAATCCGGGAGAGTAGGGTGGGTGTCTATCAGACAACCGGGTTCACGCAGGGTTGACTGAATTGAGTTTGTGGTGGTCAATAGTCAGTCACCAGATGCCATCCGGCTTTCCAACCAGTCAAATCGGGCAGTTAGAAGGGAACATGGCTTCGTGACCTACACCCTGGTATAACAATGACATGATAGTGTCTGGAATGTATGATATAATCTCAGCTCGGTATGAATACTGCTTCATGGATCATGCAATGGTCAGTTAATTTCTTCGGGTCTGCTCATGTTTGCACAGTTATCTTTATGGGTTGTGGATACACTCGACACGGACTCGAGAATCGCCTGTACCTCAGGGTGATCAGAGCTGTCTGGTTCCCACTCCTCTGAGATTTTAATCATGAATATTGAGGGTGCACTGGACACCAGAGTAGGGGCATGTTTTAATGTTCTACAATATACAAATATAGGGATAATCAATTACTGCTGATAACCTTTGAGCACATTACTGCCCAGTAGTCCCTGTCCATTATACAGGATCATATAAAAGGGAGGCAGGACTTTGACATGAGCTGTGTTCCCTCTCCTACACCAATGTAAGATCTGATCCAGGGTCACAGATTAACCAAAAGGAGATCGAAGGGTCACAAGCAGTTTATTGAGGAGTAACAGTTCAAATACAGCACAAAATCAGAATAGACATAGTGGACATACGGCCTGTGGCAGGTGAGAAAGGCTTTCTGGCTATGGATCAAATGTAAGAAGCTATTAGTAAAGACGTTATAACAGGACACACAGAATAATTCAAGGTGATCAGGCAGAGTCAACATGCTTTTGTGAATCGGAAACCATGTTTAACCAATTTATTGAAGTTCTTTGAAGAAGTAACAGGTGCTGTGGATAAAGGGGAACTGGTGGATGTACTATACTTAGATTTCCAGAAGGGATTTCATAATGTGCCACATCAAAGTTCATTGCGGAATATAAAAGCTCATGGTGTAGGGGGCAACCTATTGGCTTGGATAGAAGATTGGCTAGCTAACAGGAAACAGAGAGTAGGCTTAAATGGATAATTTTCTGTTTGGCAAGATGTAACGAGTGGTGTGTCACAGGGATCAGTGCGGGTGCCTTAGCTCTTTACAATTTATATAAATCACTTGGATGAAGGGGCCAAAGGTATGTTTGCTAAATTTGCTGATGACAGAAACGTCGGTCAGACAGTATGTTGTGACGTGGACACAAGTGAACCACAAAGGGGTAGATAGATTGAGTGATTGGGCAAAGATCTGGTAAATGGAGTATAATGTGGGAAAATATGAAATTGTCCATTTTGGCAGGAAGAATAAAAATTAAGCATATAATCACAATGGTGAGAGATTTCAGAGCTCTACCATCCAGGGGGAACTGAGAGTCCTTGTGCATGAATTGTAAAAGGTTAATATGTAGGCATTGAAAATAGTTAGGAAAACTAATAGAATGTTATCGTCCAATGCAGGAGGAATTGAATACAAATGTAGGGAGGTTATGTTTCAGTTATATAGGGAGACCACTTCTGGAATACTGTGTACAGTATTGGTCTCCTCATTTAAGGACAGGTGGAAATGCATTCGAAGCAGTTCAGAGATGGTTTACTAGACTAATGCCTGGAATGGGGGTGTTCTCTAATGAGGAAAGGCTGGACAGGCTAGGCTTATGTCAGCTGGAGTTTAGAAGAGTAAGAGGCGACTTGATTGAAACTTATAAGATTCTGAGTGTGGGACAGAGCAAATGAGGCCGACAGAGAGAGAAAGAACGAGAGAGAGAGAGAGCTCAATTCATCTGCTGCTAAAAACCTCATCCATGCCTTTTTTATCTCGAGACTTGACTATTCTAACACACTCCTGGCTGGTCTCCCACATCCTACTCTCTGTAACCTGTGGTCATCCAAAACTCTGCTACCATCTTCTAATTTGCACCAAATTCTGTTCACCCAATATCCCTGTGCTCACTGACCTACATTGGCTCTTGGTCCAGTAACACCTCAATTTTAATATTATCACTCATGTGCTCAAATCCCTCCATGTCCTCACCCCTCTGATTATCCCAATCCCCTGTTCATTTCCAATGTTCCTGAAACTTGTTCATCTTAAAAATCTTTTTTCCAATTACCGCTTAAAAGTGACTTTCTTTCCTTCTGTCACTCTTCATATAACATAGAACATAGAGCATAGAACAGTACAGCACAGTACAGGCCCTTCGGCCCACGATGTTGTGCCGAACCTTTAACCTACTCTAAGATCAAACTAACTACCTACCCTTCAATCTACTATCATCCATGTAACGATCCAAGTGTCGCTTAAATGTCCCTAATGTATCTGCTTCTACTACCACCACTGGCAGCGCATTCCACGCACCCACCACTCTCTGTGTAAAGAACCTACCTCTGACATCTCCCCGAAACCTTCCTCCAGTCACCTTAAAATTATGCCCACTAGTGATAGCCCTTTCCACCCTGGGAAAAAGTCTCTGGCTATCCACTCTATCTATGCCTCTCATCATCTTGTACCCCTCTATCAAGTCACCTCTCATCCTTCTTCGCTCCAATGAGAAAAGCCCTAGCTCCCTCAATCTTTCTTCATAAGACATGCCCTCCAGTCCAGGCAGCATCCTGGTAAATCTCCTCTGCACCCTCTCTAAAGCTTCCATACCCTTCCTATAATGAGGCGACCAGAACTGAACACAATATTCCAAGTGTGGTCGAACCAGGGCCTTATAGAGCTGCAGCATAACCTCGCAGCTCTTAAACTCAATCCCCCGTTAATGAAAGCCAGCACACCATACGCCTTCTTAACAACCCTATCAACTTGGGTGGCAACTTTGAGCGATCTCTGGACATGGACCCCAAGATCCCTCTGTTCCTCCACACTACCAAAAACCCTGTCTTTAAGCCTGTATTCTGCATTCAAATTCGACCTACCAAAATGAATCACTTCACACTTTTCCAGGTTGAACTCCATCTGCCCCTTCTCAGCCCAGCTCTGCATCCTGTCAATGTCCCGTTGCAACCTACAACAGCCTTACACACTATCCACAACTCTAGCAACCTTCGTGTCATCGGCAAACTTGCTAACCCAGCCTTCCACTTCCTCATCCAAGTCATTTATAAAAATCACGAAGAGCAGAGGTCCCAGAACAGATCCTTGCAGAACACCACTGGTCACCGAGCTCCATGCTGAATACTTTCCATCTACTAACACCCTCTGTCTTCTATGGGCCAGACAATTTTGTATCCAGACAGCCACAGTGTGGTTTTCCTGACCACACATTTCATCTCTCCTGCTGCACTCATGCTGTGGAAGCTTGGATCCATAAAATGGTGTGAGCTGCACTGCCGGTCACATCCAGCACATTGTACAGGACACCCAGGCTGGCCAGGGTGCTCGTGTCGGTGTAACGTGTGTGTGTCTGTAGTGTGAGGAGAGGTCTGAATATGAAGTCGATCAGCCATTTCAGCAACTTTGATGTACGTCTTTGATACTTGGTCCTTGCATGTATACTGACCATCTGTGTTAGTCACTCTCAGCTGAACATACATTCAGCAGCACGAGGATCCCCCTCTAGTGTTAGTTAAAAGGACCAGGCATCCAACTTGCAGCTGAGGGGCTTTTGACTTACTTCTGTTATTACAAAGTTAGTGGAGGTGCTGTGGATGGTTTTCTGGAGGTTGTGTTATGAGCTGCTGCAGACATTCAGGGAGGAGAGAGGACTTGGTGACACAACTCTGTACGATGAATGGGGACTGTAGTTACAGTGTCTCTGCGTCTGTAACATGATCAACAAATGGAGCAGAAGCTGCAGAGAGAGTGAAAGCTCTGGAAAGAAAGAGGAGGAATGGCCTCTGCCCTACCCACCCTGGGTTTCCAAGAGCAAAAAGAGCAGTGGTCCTAATATTGAGCCCAGGGGAACACCACTGTATACTCCCATTGAGTCTGAACAACAACCTTTCACCACTTCTCTCTGTTTACTGTTCCTTAGCCAATGTTATATCCACACTGTCACTGTCCCTTTAATCCATAGGGTTCAGTTTTCCTAACCTGTCTATTGAATGTCACTTGATCGAACACCTTTTGAAAGTCCATATATATAACTTCAATCACACCACCCTCAGCAACCCTCTCCATTGTTTTATCAAAGAACACCATCAAGTTTACCTCAGCACCACCTCTCTCCACTCCTCCACTGTTGTTAAATTATCAGACTGCTTATCCGACATCCAGTACTGGATGAGCAGAAATTTCCTCCAGTTAAATATTGGGAAGACTGAAGACATTGTTTTAACTCCCCACTCCAACTCTGTTCCCTTGCTATTGATTCCATCCCTCTTCCTGGTGACAGTCTGAGATTGAGACAATATGTTTACAACCTTGGTGTCACATTTCATCACAACATGAGCTTTAACCTCATTTTCAGGGTAGAATTACAACCGCCTATTTCCACCTCAGTAACATCGCCTGACTTCACCCCTGTCTCAGCCCATCTGCTGCTGAAACCTCATTTATAACTTCGTCACCTCTCGATGTGACTATTCCAACTCACTCCTGGCTGATCTCCCACATCTACTCTCTGTAAACATGAGGTCATCCAAAACTCTGCTGCCCATGTCTTAGCTCACATCAAGTCCCGTTTATATGACACTGACCGACATTGGCTCCCAATCAAGCAATATCTTGATTTTAAAATTCTCATCCTTGTTGTCATATCTCTCAATGGCCTCGCCCCTCCCTATCTCTGTAATCTCCTCCAGCTCCAGAACCCATCCAGACATCTGTGCTCCTCTAATTCTGGCCTCTTTTACATCCGTTATTTAAATCACTGCACCACTGGCGACCGTGCCTTCAGCTGCCGGGGCCCAAGCTGCAGTATCCTCCCTACACATCTCCGCCTCTGCACCTCTCCATCTCACTTTCCTCCTTTAAGACATTCCTTGAAACCTTCCTCTTTGGCTAACCTGTTGGTCCTTTGACCTAATATCTCCTGTTGTATCTCAGTTCGCACTTTGCTTCATAATGCTCCTGTGAAGCACCTTGGGATTTTTTATAACATTAAAGGCAATATCTAAATATAAATTGTTGTTTTTGTTGTTGTTTGCCAGACATCAATAGTCTTTAGCATATCCAGGTTGCTAACCATTTACTATCCAATGTTTTTACAAGCAACAAGTATTTTTCTCTTGGGTTGTCACGTCTACAAATGTCCCCAGTCGTGACACTAGTCTAACTGGTCAGTAATTACAGCATTTATCGCATATCTCCTTTTTTAAACAGGATGTAAGATTTACAATCCTCCAATCCTCTGTCATCACACCCATATCCAAGGAGGATTGGAAGATTCTGGCCAGTGCCTCTGCTATTTCCACTATTCCTTCCCTCAGAAACCCCTATACATCCATTCAGACTGGGTAAGAGTTCCAGTTTATTGTGGTACAAAAAGGTGTTGGATAGAAAGGTGTTAACTGAAACTGTTTGTTCAGTGACTGTAATTAATGTCAGTCTCCATGGACCCTGATTGTGTCACAGGAGGGTTTCCCTCTTCTATTAATATGGGACTTCTTTCAATGTGTTATCATAGTGTCAGCGGGAGCATCACGCCCGGCACTCACAGGGATCAGCGGCTCCAGAGAGAGGGAGAGGATAGATCAGAATCTGAGAACAAAGGGTCAGAATCTGAGAACAATGGGTCAGAATCTGAGAACAATGGATCAGAATCTGAGAACAATGGGTCAGAATCTGAGAACAATGGGTCAGAATCTGAGAACAATGGGTCAGAATCTGATAACAATGGGTCAGAATCTGAGAACAATGGGTCAGAATCTGAGAACAATGGGTCAGAATCTGAGAACAATGGGTCAGAATCTGAGAACAATGGGTCAGAGTCTGAGAACAATGGGACAGAATCTGAGAACAATGGGACAGAATCTGAGAACAATGGGTCAGAATCTGAGAACAATGGGTCAGAATCTGAGAACAATGGGTCAGAATCTGAGAACAATGGGTCAGAATCTGATAACAATGGGTCAGAGTCTGAGAACAATGGGTCAGAATCTGAGAACAATGGGTCAGAATCTGATAACAATGGGTCAGAGTCTGAGAACAATGGGTCAGAGTCTGAGAACAATGGATTAGAATCTGAGAACAATGGGTCAGAATCTGAGAACAATGGGTCAGAGTCTGAGAACAATGGGTCAGAGTCTGAGAACAATGGGTCAGAGTCTGAGAACAATGGATTAGAATCTGAGAACAATGGGTCAGAGTCTGAGAACAATAGATTGGAATGTTACAACAATGAGCAAGAGTTTATCCTCAGAACTTCACTATCTTTCTACACATTATGATCGGTTCTCGTTAAACTTTCGCATCGACCTCGCACTTCGGATTGCTCAATACATTTATTATCCCATCCTCGGTCTTGTTGGTGTCCCTGGTTAGTATCTGTTTCCAGGTATTTATTCCTTAAACCATGTTTAACTGTATTATATTCCTGTAATTTACTCTACCCTCCTTGCTGCTGTTGTTAATCCCGGTGAATATCTCCAGTAATTACCTTGATTAACCATGTTTAACTGCATTACTGCTCCTGTAATTTTCTCTACCCTCCTTTCTGCTGTTGTTATTTCTGCTGAATCTCTATCTCCAGAAATCAGCTGTATAAACCACTGCGAACGGTATTTCAGTTCTTGTAATTTACTCTCTCCTCTTTGCTGCTGATACTGTCTCTATTTCCAGCTAGGAGATCTGTAAACCCTGTTTACTGAAATACTGTTCTGGAACGTAAATTGTGGGAAGAGAGAAGACAGTGTCATTGGTCCATTGGTCTCCATCTCAAACTCCATCCCCTATCTGTGAACCACATACCCGATCCTGAGGCTGAACCAGACAGTTTACAACCTCTGTGTTCTATTTTTACCTTACTTGAGTTCATCTCCAAATTCTCTCCATCACCAACCTTGTCTACTACCACCTGAGTAATATCACCCGTCTCCACTTCTGCCTCAGCCCATCTGCTGCATAAACCCTCATATGTGCCTTTGTTAAATCCCCACTTGAGTATTCCGAATCTTTCCTGGTCACCCTCCCAGTTATAAACCTCCATAAACCACAGCCCATCCAGAACTCTGATGCCTGTATCTTAACTCACACCAAATCCCGATCACCCATCACCCCTGTGCTCACTGATCTACAATGGCTCTCGGTTTGGCAGCACCTTAATTTTAATATTCTCATTCTTGAGTCTGTATCCCTCCATGGCCTCACCGCTCCATTAGTCCCATTCTCTTGTGCATTTCCCATATTTCTGCAAATAATATGCCTTCAATCTTTTCTCAATTCTCTTTTTAAAGTGAATTTCTTTCTCTCTGTATCTGTTCCCAGCCACGATTTTCAACTCTACAGACACACTGGTGCTGAGGGCGCAGAAGATGGGACCCATAAAATGATGCGAACCACACAGCCGGCCACTTTTAGTGTGGTCAGCACAGTGTCCCATGGTGGGCAGTACACTCGTGTGGTCAGCACAGTGTCCAATGGTGGACAGAGCTCTAGTATGGTCAGCAAAATGCCCCACGCTGGACAGAGCTCCAAAATGGTCAGCACAGTGCCCCATGCTGGACAGGGCTCTAGTATGGTCAGCACAATGCCCCATGCTGGACAGGGCTCTAGTATGGTCAGCACAATGCCCCATGCTGGACAGGGCTCTGGTATGGTCAGCACAATGCCCCATGCTGGACAGGGCTCTAGTATGGTCAGCACAATGCCCCATGCTGGACAATGCTCTAGTATGGTCAGCACAATGCCCCATGCTGGACAGGGCTCTAGTATTATCAGCACTAATGCCCCATGCTGGACAGGGCTCTTGTATGGTCAGCACAATGCCCCATGCTGGACAATGCTCCATTATGGTCAGCACAATGCCCCATGCTGGACAGGGCTCTAGTGTGGTCAGCACAGTGCCCCATGCTGGACAGGGCTCTAGTATGGTCAGCACAGTGCCCCATGCTGGACAGAGCTCTAGTATTATCATCACAATGCCCCATGCTGGACAGGGCTCTAGTATTATCAGCACTAATGCCCCATGCTGGACAGGGCTCTTGTATGGTCAGCACAATGCCCCATGCTGGACAATGCTCCATTATGGTCAGCACAATGCCCCATGCTGGACAGGGCTCTAGTGTGGTCAGCACAGTGCCCCATGCTGGACAGGGCTCTAGTATGGTCAGCACAGTGCCCCATGCTGGACAGAGCTCTAGTATTATCATCACAATGCCCCATGCTGGACAGGGCTCTAGTGTGGTCAGCACAATGCCCCATGCTGGACAGAGCTCTAGTATGGTCAGCACAATGCCCCATGCTGGACAGAGCTCTAGTATGGTCAGCACAATGCCCCATGCTGGACAGAGCTCTAGTATTATCAGCACAATGCCCCATGCTGCACAGGGCTCTAGTATGGTCAGCACAATGCCCCATGCTTCACAGGGCTCTAGTATGGTCAGCACAATGCCCCATGCTGGACAATGCTCCAGTATGGTCAGCACAATGCCCCATGCTGGACAGGGCTCTAGTGTGGTCAGCACAATGCCCCATGCTGGACAGAGTTCTAGTATTATCAGCACAGTGCCCCATGCTGGACAGAGCTCTAGTATTATCAGCACAGTGCCCCATGCTGGACAGGGCTCTAGTATTATCAGCACAATGCCCCATGCTGGACAGGGCTCTAGTATTATCAGCACAGTGCCCCATGCTGGACAGAGCTCTAGTATGGTCAGCACAATGCCCCATGCTGGACAGAGCTCTAGTATGGTCAGCACAATGCCCCATGCTGGACAAAACTCTAATATGGTCAGCACAGTGCCCCATGCTGGACAGGGCTCTAGTATGGTCAGCACAATGCCCCATGCTGGACAGGGCTCTAGTATGGTCAGCACAATGCCCCATGCTGGACAGAGCTCTAGTATTATCAGCACAATGCCCCATGCTGGACAGATCTCTAGTATGGTCAGCACAATGCCCCATGCTGGACAGAGCTCTAGTATGGTCAGCACAATGCCCCAAGCTGGACAAAACTCTAATATGGTCAGCACAATGCCCCATGCTGGACAGAGCTCTAGTATGGTCAGCACAATGCCCCATGCTGGACAATGCTCCAGTATGGTCAACACAGTGCCCCATGCTGGACAGGGCTCTAGTGTGGTCAGCACAATGCCCCATGCTGGACAGAGCTCTAGTATTATCAGCACAATGCCCCATGCTGGACAGGGCTCTAGTATGGTCAGCACAGTGCCCCATGCTGGACAGAGCTCTAGTATTATCAGCACAATGCCCCATGCTGGACAATGCTCCAGTATGGTCAGCACAATGCCCCATGCTGGACAGGGCTCTAGTGTGGTCATCACAGTGCCCCATGCTGGACAGGGCTCTAGTATGGTCAGCACAGTGTCCCATGCTGGACAGAGCTCTAGTATTATAAGCACAATGCCCCATGCTGGACAGAGCTCTAGTATGGTCAGCACAATGCCCCATGCTGGACAGGGCTCTAGTATGGTCAGCACAATGCCCCATGCTGGACAGAGCTCTAGTATGGTCAGCACAATGCCCCATGCTGGACAGGGCTCCAGTGTGGTCAGCACAGTGCCCCATGCTGGACAGAGCTCTAGTATGGTCAGCACAATGCCCCATGCTGGACAGAGCTCTAGTATGGTCAGCACAATGCCCCATGCTGGACAGGGCTCTAGTATGGTCAGCACAATGCCCCATGCTGGACAGAGCTCTAGTATGGTCAGCACAATGCCCCATGCTGGACAGAGCTCTAGTGTGGTCAGCACAGTGCCCCATGCTGGACAGGGCTCTAGTATGGTCAGCACAGTGCCCCATGCTGGACAGAGCTCTAGTATGGTCAGCACAATGCCCCATGCTGGACAGAGCTATAGTATTATCAGCACAGTGCCCCATGCTGGACAGGGCTCTAGTATGGTCAGCACAATGCCCCATGCTGGACAATGCTCCAGTATGGTCAGCACAATGCCCCATGCTGGACAGGGCTCTAGTGTGGTCAGCACAGTGCCCCATGCTGGACAGGGCTCTGGTATGGTCAGCACAATGCCCCATGCTGGACAGGGCTCTAGTATGGTCAGCACAATGCCCCATGCTGGACAATGCTCTAGTATGGTCAGCACAATGCCCCATGCTGGACAGGGCTCTAGTATTATCAGCACAATGCCCCATGCTGGACAGGGCTCTTGTATGGTCAGCACAATGCCCCATGCTGGACAATGCTCCATTATGGTCAGCACAATGCCCCATGCTGGACAGGGCTCTAGTGTGGTCAGCACAGTGCCCCATGCTGGACAGGGCTCTAGTATGGTCAGCACAGTGCCCCATGCTGGACAGAGCTCTAGTATTATCATCACAATGCCCCATGCTGGACAGGGCTCTAGTGTGGTCAGCACAATGCCCCATGCTGGACAGAGCTCTAGTATGGTCAGCACAATGCCCCATGCTGGACAGAGCTCTAGTATGGTCAGCACAATGCCCCATGCTGGACAGAGCTCTAGTATTATCAGCACAATGCCCCATGCTGCACAGGGCTCTAGTATGGTCAGCACAATGCCCCATGCTTCACAGGGCTCTAGTATGGTCAGCACAATGCCCCATGCTGGACAATGCTCCAGTATGGTCAGCACAATGCCCCATGCTGGACAGGGCTCTAGTGTGGTCAGCACAATGCCCCATGCTGGACAGAGTTCTAGTATTATCAGCACAGTGCCCCATGCTGGACAGGGCTCTAGTATTATCAGCACAGTGCCCCATGCTGGACAGGGCTCTAGTATTATCAGCACAATGCCCCATGCTGGACAGGGCTCTAGTATTATCAGCACAGTGCCCCATGCTGGACAGAGCTCTAGTATGGTCTGCACAATGCCCCATGCTGGACAGAGCTCTAGTATGGTCAGCACAATGCCCCATGCTGGACAAAACTCTAATATGGTCAGCACAGTGCCCCATGCTGAACAGGGCTCTAGTATGGTCAGCACAATGCCCCATGCTGGACAGGGCTCTAGTATGGTCAGCACAATGCCCCATGCTGGACAGAGCTCTAGTATTATCAGCACAATGCCCCATGCTGGACAGATCTCTAGTATGGTCAGCACAATGCCCCATGCTGGACAGAGCTCTAGTATGGTCAGCACAATGCCCCAAGCTGGACAAAACTCTAATATGGTCAGCACAATGCCCCATGCTGGACAGAGCTCTAGTATGGTCAGCACAATGCCCCATGCTGGACAATGCTCCAGTATGGTCAACACAGTGCCCCATGCTGGACAGGGCTCTAGTGTGGTCAGCACAATGCCCCATGCTGGACAGAGCTCTAGTATTATCAGCACAATGCCCCATGCTGGACAGGGCTCTAGTATGGTCAGCACAGTGCCCCATGCTGGACAGAGCTCTAGTATTATCAGCACAATGCCCCATGCTGGACAATGCTCCAGTATGGTCAGCACAATGCCCCATGCTGGACAGGGCTCTAGTGTGGTCAGCACAGTGCCCCATGCTGGACAGGGCTCTAGTATGGTCAGCACAGTGCCCCATGCTGGACAGAGCTCTAGTATTATCAGCACAATGCCCCATGCTGGACAGAGCTCTAGTATGGTCAGCACAATGCCCCATGCTGGACAGGGCTCTAGTATGGTCAGCACAATGCCCCATGCTGGACAGAGCTCTAGTATGGTCAGCACAATGCCCCATGCTGGACAGGGCTCTAGTGTGGTCAGCACAGTGCCCCATGCTGGACAGAGCTCTAGTATGGTCAGCACAATGCCCCATGCTGGACAGAGCTCTAGTATGGTCAGCACAATGCCCCATGCTGGACAGGTCTCTAGTATGGTCAGCACAATGCCCCATGCTGGACAGAGCTCTAGTATGGTCAGCACAATGCCCCATGCTGGACAGAGCTCTAGTGTGGTCAGCACAGTGCCCCATGCTGGACAGGGCTCTAGTATGGTCAGCACAGTGCCCCATGCTGGACAGAGCTCTAGTATGGTCAGCACAATGCCCCATGCTGGACAGAGCTATAGTATTATCAGCACAGTGCCCCATGCTGGACAGGGCTCTAGTATGGTCAGCACAATGCCCCATGCTGGACAATGCTCCAGTATGGTCAGCACAATGCCCCATGCTGGACAGGGCTCTAGTGTGGTCAGCACAGTGCCCCATGCTGGACAGGGCTCTAGTATGGTCAGCACAATGCCCCATGCTGGACAGGGCTCTAGTATTATCAGCACAATGCCCCATGCTGGACAGAGCTCTAGTGTGGTCAGCACAATGCCCCATGCTGGACAGAGCTCTAGTATGGTCAGCACAATGCCCCATGCTGGACAGTGCTCTAGTATGGTCAGCACAATGCCCCATGCTGGACAGGGCTCTAGTATGGTCAGCACAGTGCCCCATGCTGGACAGGGCTCTAGTATGGTCAGCACAGTGCCCCATGCTGGACAGAGCTCTAGTATGGTCAGCACAATGCCCCATGCTGGACAGAGCTCTAGTATGGTCAGCACAATGCCCCATGCTGGACAGAGCTCTAGTATGGTCAGCACAATGCCCCATGCTGGACAGAGCTCTAGTATGGTCAGCACAATGCCCCATGCTGGACAGCGCTCTAGTATGGTCAGCACAGTGCCCCATGCTGGACAGAGCTCTAGTATTATCAGCACAATGCCCCATGCTAGACAGGGCTCTAGTATGGTCAGCACAATTCCCCATGCTGGACAGAGCTCTAGTATTATCAGCACAATGCCCCATGCTGGACAGAGCTCTAGTATGGTCAGCACAGTGCCCCATGCTGGACAGAGCTCTAGTATGGTCAGCACAATGCCCCATGCTGGACAGAGCTCTAGTATGGTCAGCACAGTGCCCCATGCTGGACAGGGCTCTAGTATGGTCAGCACAGTGCCCCATGCTGGACAGGGCTCTAGAGTGGTCAGCATAGTGACCCATGCTGGACAGGGCTCTAGTATGGTCAGCACTATGCCCCATGCTGGACAGAGCTCTAGTATGGTCAGCACAATGCCCCATGCTGGACAGGGCTCTAGTATGGTCAGCACAGTGCCCCATGCTGGACAGGGCTCTAGTATGGTCAGCACAATGCCCCATGCTGGACAGAGCTCTAGTATGGTCAGCTCAATGCCCCATGCTGGACAGAGCTCTAGTATGGTCAGCACAATGCCCCATGCTGGACAGGGCTCTAGTATAGTCAGCACAATGCCCCATGCTGCACAGGCCTCTAGTATGGTCAGCACAATGCCCCATGCTGGACAGAGTTCTAGTATGGTCAGCACAGTGCCCCATGCTGGACAGAGCTCTAGTATGGTCAGCACAATGCCCCATGTTGGACAGAGCTCTAGTATTATCAGCACAATGCCCCATGCTGGACAGGGGTCTAGTGTGGTCAGCACAGTGCCCCATGCTGGACAGGGCTCTAGTGTGGTCAGCACAATGCCCCATGCTGGACAGGGCTCTTGTATGGTCAGCACAGTGCCCCATGCTGGACAGAGCTCTAGTATAGTCAGCACAATGCCCCATGCTGCACAGGGCTCTAGTATGGTCAGCACAATGCCCCATGCTGGACAGAGCTCTAGTATGGTCAGCACAGTGCCCCATGCTGGACAGAGCTCTAGTATGGTCAGCACAATGCCCCATGCTGGACAGGGCTCTTGTATGGTCAGCACAATGCCCCATGCTGGACAGGGCTCTAGTATAGTCAGCACAATGCCCCATGCTGGACAGGGCTCCAGTATGGTCAACACAGTGCCCCATGCTGGACAGAGCTCTAGTATGGTCAGCACAATGCCCCATGCTGGACACGGCTCTAGTATGGTCAGCACAGTGCCCCATGCTGGACAGAGCTCTAGTATGGTCAGCACAATGCCCCATGCTGGACAGACCTCTAGTATGGTCAGCACAATGCCCCATGCTGGACAGGGCTCCAGTGTGGTCAGCACAATGCCCCATGCTGGACAGGGCTCTAGTATGGTCAGCACAATGCCCCATGCTGGACAGAGCTCTAGTATGGTCAGCACAATGCCCCATGCTGGACAGGGCTCTAGTGTGGTCAGCATAATGCCCCATGCTGGACAGGGCTCTAGAGTGGTCACCACAGTGCCCCATGCTGGACAGGGCTCTAGTATGGTCAGCACAATGCCCCATGCTGGACAGGGCTCTCGTATGGTCAGCACAATGCCCCATGCTGGACAGGGCTCTAGTATGGTCAGCACAATTCCCCATGCTGGACAGGGCTCTAGCATTATCAGCACAATGCCCCATGCTGGACAGGGCTCTAGTATGGTCAGCACAATACCCCATGCTGGACATTGCTCTAGTATTATCAGCACAATGCCCCATGCTGGACA
>NW_027141100.1:42500-45000 GCF_036365525.1 Heterodontus francisci
CAGCCCAGACACTGAGACTTATATATATGCACACACACACACACACACACACACACACACACCACAGACCAGACACTGAGAATTATATGTATGCACACACACACACACACACACACACACCATAGCCCAGACACTGAGACTTATATATATGCACACACACAGACACACACACACTCACCACAGCCCAGACACTGAGACTTATATATATGCACACACACAGACACACACACACTCACCACAGCCCAGACGCTGAGAATTATATGTGTGTACACACACACACACACACACACACCACGGCCCAGACACTTGAGACTCATATATATGCACACACACACACACACACACACACACACACCAAGGCCCAGACACTTGAGACTCATATATATGCACACACACACACACACACACACACACACCACAGCCCAGAAACTGAGACTTATATATATGCACACACACACACACACACACACACACCACAGCCCCGACACTGAGAATTATATATATGCACACACACACACACACACACACACACACACCACAGCCCAGACACTGAGACTTATATATATGCACACACACACACACACACACACACACACACACACACACACACACCACAGCCCAGACACTGAGAATTATATATATGCACACACACACACACACACACACACACGCACATCACAGCCCAGACACTGAGACGTATATATATGCACACACACACACACACACACACACACACACCACAGCCCAGACACTGAGACTTATAAATATGCACACACACACACACACCACAGCCCAGACACTGAGACTTATATATATGCACACACACACACACACACACACATACACACACACAGACACAGAGACTTATATATATGCACACACACACACACACAAACACACACACACACCACAGCCCAGACACTGAGACTTATATATATGCACACACACACACACACACACATACACACACACAGACACTGAGAATTATATATATGCACACACACACACACACACACATGCACCACAGCCCAGACACTGAGACTTATATATATGCACACACACACACACACCACAGCCCATCACTGAGACTTATATATATGCACACACACACACACACACACACACACACACACACACACACACAGACACTGAGAATTATATATATGCACACACACACACACACACACACACACACACACACACACACACACACACACACACCACAGCCCTGACACTGAGACTTATATATATACACACACACACACACACAGACACTGAGAATTATATATATGCACACACACACACACACACCACGGCCCAGACACTGAGACATATATATATGCACACACACACACACACCACAGTCCAGACACTGAGACTTACATAATTCCACGCACACACCACAGCCCAGACACTGAGACTTATATATATGCACACACTAACACCAAAGCCCAGACAATGAGACTTATATATATGCACACACACACACGCTCACACACACACCACAGCCCAGACACTGAGACGTATTTATATGCACACACACACACACACACACAAACGCACACCACAGCACAGACACTGAGACTTATATATTTGCACACAACACACACACACACACACACCACATCCCAGACACTGAGACTTTGATAATTGCATGCACACACACCACAGCCCAGACACTGAGACTTATATATATGCACACACACACACACACACACACACACACCACAGCCCAGACACTGAGACTTAGTTAATTGCATGCACACACACCACATCCCAGACACTGAGACTTATATATATGCACGAACACACACACACACCACATCCCAGACACTGAGAATTATATATATGCACACACACACACACACACACACACACACACACACACACACCACAGCCCAGACACTGGGAATTATATATATGCACACACACACACACACACACAGACACACACACACACAGACACACCACAGCTCAGACACTGAGACTGATATATATGCACACACACACACACACACACACACACACACACACACCACAACCCAGACACTGAGACTTATATATATGCACACACACACACACACGCACACAAACACACACACACACACACACAGACACACACACACACACACCACAGTCCAGACACTGAGACTTATATATATGCACACACACACACACACACACACAGACACACACACACACACACCACAGTCCAGACACTGAGACTTATATATATTCACACACACACACACACACACACACACCACAGCCCAGACAGTGAGAATTATATATATGCACACACACACACACACACACGCACACAAACACACACACACACACAGACATACACACACCACAACCCACACACTGAGACTTATATATATGCACACACACACGCACGCAGACACACACACACACACACCACAGCCCAGACACTGAGACTTATATATATGCACACACACACACACACACACACACACCACAGACCAGACACTGAGAC
>NW_027141100.1:287500-314737 GCF_036365525.1 Heterodontus francisci
AGACATATATATGCACACACACACACACACACACACACACACACACCTCTGATCAGACCCTGAGACTTATATATATGCACACACACACACACACACTCACACTCACACACCACAGCCCAGACCCTGAGCCTTATATATATGCACACACACACACACCACAGCCCAGACACTGAGACTTATATATATGCACACACACATACACACACACACACACACACACCACAGCCCAGACACTGAGACTTATATATATGCACTCACACACACACATCACAGCCCAGACACTGAGACTTATATATATATATATACACAGACACTCCAGAACCCAGGCACTGAGATATATATGTATATATTTTTATATATATTTACACACACACACTCTGTCTCTCTCTCGCTCACATTCTCTCTCATACACACACACTTGCTGAATCACATTATCTCAAATACGCGCACACCCTCTCTCTCTCTAATTTCTCTGTTTATTTCTGACACTCACACACATACACAGATCTGGTAACATTGCTGCAGTCTGATGTCTAATTTCTCTGTTTATTTCTGACACTCACACACATACACAGATCTGGTAACATTGCTGCCGTCTGATGTCTAATTTCTCTGTTTATTTCTGACACTCACACACATACACAGATCTGGTAACATTGCTGCCGTCTGATGTCTAATTTCTCTGTTTATTTCTGACACTCACACACATACATTGATCTGTTAACTTTGCTCCAGTCTGATGTCTAATTTCTCTGTTTATTTCTGACACTCACACACATACACAGATCTGGTAACATTGCCGCAGTCTGATGTCTAATTTCTCTGTTTATTTCTGACACTCACACACATACACAGATCCGGTAACATTGCTCCAGTCTAATGTCTAATTTCTCTGTTTATTTCTGACACTCACACACATACACAGATCTGGTAACATTGCTCCAGTCTGATGTCTAATTTCTCTGTTTATTTCCCTTCCTCACAGTTAACTTGCTGACGATTGGGATCCTGTCTCGGGGAAAGTGCGGTCTCTCCAAATGTGTCACTCGGTACCTGGTGGCCATGTCAGCGGCGGATCTACTGGTCATTATCCTGGACCTGATATTCAGACACATTCCCATTGTTTATTATGAACAGTTTCAGTTCCTGTATTCCATCCCCGTGTGTAATATCCACGCCGTCCTGCTTTACACAGTCACAGACTGTTCTGTCTGGTTCACCGTCACTTTCACCTTTGATCGATTTGTGGCCATTTGTTGTCAGAATCTGAAAAGTAAATATTGCAGTGAGAAAACATGTGCTGTGGTTGTGGGAACAGTGAGTTTGCTGAGCTGTTTAAAGAACATCTTCTGGTATTTTATGTTAACGGGTCGGTATTGGCTGGAGAACATCCCCTGGTTTTGTGATGTAACAATAGATGTTCCGGATTCTCGTGTCTGGGGAACAATCGAGTTCCTCCACAACATTCTAACCCCGGCCATCCCATTTGTGCTGATTCTGCTGCTCAACGCTCTCACCGTCAGACACATTTTAGTGAGCAGCAGAGGACGCAGGAGACTCCGGGCTCACAGCAGTGGAGAGAGTCACAGAGACCCCGAGATGGAGAGTCGAAGGAAATCTATCATTTTACTGTTAGTTATCTCTGGTAATTTCATGCTGTTGTGGGCCCTGTTAATGGTGTATTCTATATGGTGGAGGATGTACTGGATGGGTTATGAGTCTGTTTATCTCCCTCGGTTTCTGATGGAATTGTCCTTCATGCTCCAGCTCCTGAGCTGCTCCACAAACACTGCGATTTACGCCGTGACCCAGACTCAGTTCAGAGAGCAGGTGAAGAATGTGCTGAAATATCCCTTTAATACAATTGTTAAATTAATTCAATAATCAGAGGAGGGGGAGGGGACTGTCACCATGGAGACAGAGCGGGGGAGGGGCCTCTCACCATGGAGACAGAGCGGGGGAGGGGACTGTCACCATGGATACAGAGCGGGGGAGGGGCCTGTCACCATGGAGACAGAGCGGGGGAGGGGCCTCTCACCATGGAGACAGAGCGGGGGAGGGGACTGTCACCATGGAAACAGAGCGGGGGAGGGGACTGTCACCATGGAGACAGAGCGCGGGAGGGGCCTCTCACCATGGAGACAGAGCGGGGGAGGGGACTGTCACCATGGATACAGAGCGGGGGAGGGGCCTCTCACCATGGAGACAGAGCGGGGGAGGGGCCTGTCACCATGGAGACAGAGCGGGGGAGGGGACTGTCACCATGGAGACAGAGAGGGGAGGAGACTGTCACCATGGAGACAGAGCGGGGGAGGAGCCTCTCACCATGGAGACAGAGCGGGGGAGGAGCCTGTCACCATGGAGACAGAGCGGGGGAGGGGCCTCTCACCATGGAGACAGAGCGGGGGAGGCGCCTCTCACCATGGAGACAGAGCGGGGGAGGGGCCTCTCACCATGGAGACAGAGCGGGGGAGGGGCCTCTCACCATGGAGACAGAGCGGGGGAGGGGCCTCTCACCATGGAGACAGAGCGGGGGAGGGGCCTGTCACCATGGAGACAGAGCGAGGGAGGAGACTGTCACCATGGAGACAGAGCGGGGGAGGGGACAGTCACCATGGAGACAGAGCGGGGGAGGGGCCTCTCACCATGGAGACAGAGCGGGGGAGGGGCCTCTCACCATGGAGACAGAGCGGGGGAGGGGCCTGTCACCATGGAGACAGAGCGAGGGAGGAGACTGTCACCATGGAGACAGAGCGGGGGAGGGGACAGTCACCATGGAGACAGAGCGGGGGAGGGGACTGTCACCATGGAGTCAGAGCGGGGGAGGGGACTGTCACCATGGAGACAGAGCGGGGGAGGAGCCTCTCACCATGGAGACATAGCGGGGGAGGGGACTGTCACCATGGAGACAGAGCGGGGGAGGAGCCTGTCACCATGGAGACAGAGCGGGGGAGGGGCCTCTCACCATGGAGACAGAGCGGGGGAGGGGCCTCTCACCATGGAGACAGAGCGGGGGAGGGGACTGTCACCATGGAGACAGATCGGGGGAGGGGCCTGTCACCATGGAGACAGAGCGGGGGAGGGGCCTGTCACCATGGAGACAGAGCGGGGGAGGAGACTGTCACCATGGAGACAGAGCGGGGGAGGGGCCTGTCACCATGGAGACAGAGCGGGGGAGGGGACTGTCACCATGGAGACAGAGCGGGGGAGGGGACTGTCACCATGGAGACAGAGCGGGGGAGGAGCCTCTCACCATGGAGACAGAGCGGGGGAGGGGACTGTCACCATGGAGACAGAGCGGGGGAGGGGCCTCTCACCATGGTGACAGAGCGGGGGAGGGGCCTCTCACCATGGAGACAGAGCGGGGGAGGGGACTGTCACCATGGAGACAGAGCGGGGGAGGGGCCTGTCACCATGGAGACAGAGCGGGGGAGGGGCCTCTCACCATGGAGACAGAGCGGGGGAGGGGACTGCCACCATGGAGACAGAGCGGGGGAGGGGACTGTCACCATGGAGACAGAGCGGGGGAGGGGCCTCTCACCATGGAGACAGAGCGGGGGAGGGGACTGTCACCATGGAGACAGAGTGGGGGAGGGGCCTCTCACCATGGAGACAGAGCGGGGGAGGGGCCTCTCACCATGGAGACAGAGCGGGGGAGGGGACTGTCACCATGGAGACAGAGCGGGGGAGGGGCCTCTCACCATGGAGACAGAGCGGGGGAGGGGACTGTCACCATGGAGACAGAGCGGGGGAGGGGACTGTCACCATGGAGACAGAGCGGGGGAGGGGCCTGTCACCATGGAGACAGAGTGGGGGAGGGGCCTCTCACCATGGAGACAGAGCGGGGGAGGGGACTGTCACCATGGAGACAGAGTGGGGGAGGGGCCTCTCACCATGGAGACAGAGCGGGGGAGGGGCCTCTCACCATGGAGACAGAGCGGGGGAGGGGACTGTCACCATGGAGACAGAGCGGGGGAGGGGCCTCTCACCATGGAGACAGAGCGGGGGAGGGGACTGTCACCATGGAGACAGAGCGGGGGAGGGGACTGTCACCATGGAGACAGAGCGGGGGAGGGGCCTGTCACCATGGAGACAGAGTGGGGGAGGGGCCTCTCACCATGGAGACAGAGCGGGGGAGGGGCCTCTCACCATGGAAACAGAGCGGGGGAGGGGCCTGTCACCATGGAGACAGAGTGGGGGAGGGGCCTCTCACCATGGAGACAGAGCGGGGGAGGGGCCTCTCACCATGGAGACAGAGCGGGGGAGGGGACTGTCACCATGGAGACAGAGCGGGGGAGGGGACTGTCACCATGGAGACAGAGCGGGGGAGGGGCCTGTCACCATGGAGACAGAGCGGGGGAGGAGACTGTCACCATGGAGACAGAGCGGGGGAGGGGCCTGTCACCATGGAGACAGAGCGGGGTAGGGGCCTGTCACCATGGAGACAGAGCGTGGGAGGGGACTGTCACCATGGAGACAGAGCGGGGGAGGGGACTGTCACCATGGAGACAGAGCAGGGGAGGGGCCTCTCACCATGGAGACAGAGTGGGGGAGGGGACTGTCACCATGGAGACAGAGCGGGGGAGGGGCCTCTCACCATGGAGACAGAGCGGGGGAGGGGCCTCTCACCATGGAGACAGAGCGGGGGAGGGGCCTGTCACCATGGAGACAGAGCGGGGGAGGGGCCTCTCACCATGGAGTCAGAGCGGGGGAGGGGACTGTCACCATGGAGACAGAGCGGGGGAGGGGCCTCTCACCATGGAGACAGAGCGGGGGAGGGGCCACTCACCATGGAGACAGAGCGGGGGAGGGGACTGTCACCATGGAGACAGAGCGGGGGAGGGGCCTGTCACCATGGAGACAGAGCGGGGGAGGGGCCTCTCACCATGGAGACAGAGCGGGGGAGGGGCCACTCACCATGGAGACAGAGCGGGGGAGGGGACTGTCACCATGGAGACAGAGCGGGGGAGGGGCCTGTCACCATGGAGACAGAGCGGGGGAGGGGCCTCTCACCATGGAGACAGAGCGGGGGAGGGGACTGTCACCATGGAGACAGAGCGGGGGAGGGGCCTCTCACCAGGGAGACAGAGCGGGGGAGGGGCCTCTCACCATGGAGACAGAGCGGGGGAGGGGCCTCTCACCATGGAGACAGAGCGGGGGAGGGGCCTCTCACCATGGAGACAGAGCGGGGGAGGAGACTGTCACCATGGAGACAGAGCGGGGGAGGGGCCTCTCACCATGGAGACAGAGCGGGGGAGGGGCCACTCACCATGGAGACAGAGCGGGGGAGGGGCCTGTCACCATGGAGACAGAGCGGGGGAGGGGACTGTCACCATGGAGACAGAGCGGGGGAGGGGACTGTCACCATGGAGACAGAGCGGGGGAGGGGCCTCTCACCATGGAGACAGAGCGGGGGAGGGGCCTGTCACCATGGAGACAGAGCGGGGGAGGGGACTGTCACCATGGAGACAGAGCGGGGGAGGGGCCTCTCACCATGGAGACAGAGCGGGGGAGGGGCCTGTCACCATGGAGACAGAGCGGGGGAGGGGCCTCTCACCATGGAGACAGAGCGGGGGAGGGGACTGTCACCATGGAGACAGAGCGGGGGAGGAGCCTGTCACCATGGAGACAGAGCGGGGGAGGGGACTGTCACCATGGAGACAGAGCGGGGGAGGAGCCTCTCACCATGGAGACAGAGCGGGGGTGGGGCCTCTCACCATGGAGACAAAGCGGGGGAGGGGCCTGTCACCATGGAGACAGAGCGGGGGAGGAGACTGTCACCATGGAGACAGAGCGGGGGAGGGGCCTGTCACCATGGAGACAGAGCGGGGGAGGGGCCTCTCACCATGGAGACAGAGCGGGGGAGGAGACTGTCACCATGGAGACAGAGCGGGGGAGGGGACTGTCACCATGGAGACAGAGCGGGGGAGGGGACTGTCACCATGGAGACAGAGCGGGGGAGGGGACTGTCACCATGGAGACAGAGCGGGGGAGGGGACTGTCACCATGGAGACAGAGCGGGGGAGGGGACTGTCACCATGGAGACAGAGCGGGGGAGGGGACTGTCACCATGGAGACAGAGCGGGGGAGGAGCCTCTCACCATGGAGACAGAGCGGGGGAGGAGCCTCTCACCATGGAGACAGAGCGGGGGAGGAGCCTGTCACCATGGAGACAGAGCGGGGGAGGGGCCTCTCACCATGGAGACAGAGCGGGGGAGGGGCCTCTCACCATGGAGACAGAGCGGGGGAGGGGCCTCTCACCATGGAGACAGAGCGGGGGAGGGGCCTGTCACCATGGAGACAGAGCGGGGGAGGGGACTGTCACCATGGAGACAGAGCGGGGGAGGGGCCTCTCAACATGGAGACAGAGCGGGGGAGGGGCCTCTCACCATGGAGACAGAGCGGGGGAGGAGCCTGTCACCATGGAGACAGAGCGGGGGAGGGGCCTCTCACCATGGAGACAGAGCAGGGGAGGAGCCTCTCACCATGGAGACAGAGCGGGGGAGGGGCCTCTCACCATGGAGACAGAGTGGGGGAGGGGACTGTCACCATGGAGACAGAGCGGGGGAGGGGACTGTCACCATGGAGACAGAGCGAGGGAGGAGACTGTCACCATGGAGACAGAGCGGGGGAGGGGACTGTCACCATGGAGACAGAGCGGGGGAGGGGCCTGTCACCATGGAGACAGAGCGAGGGAGGAGACTGTCACCATGGAGACAGAGCGGGGGAGGGGCCTGTCACCATGGAGACAGAGCAGGGGAGGAGCCTCTCACCATGGAGACAGAGCGGGGGAGGGGCCTCTCACCATGGAGACAGAGTGGGGGAGGGGACTGTCACCATGGAGACAGAGCGGGGGAGGGGACTGTCACCATGGAGACAGAGCGGGGGAGGGGCCTCTCACCATGGAGACAGAGCGGGGGAGGGGCCTCTCACCATGGAGACAGAGCGGGGGAGGGGACTGTCACCATGGAGACAGAGCGGGGGAGGGGCCTCTCACCATGGAGACAGAGCGGGGGAGGGGCCTCTCACCATGGAGACAGAGTGGGGGAGGGGACTGTCACCATGGAGACAGAGCGGGGGAGGGGACTGTCACCATGGAGACAGAGCGGGGGAGGGGCCTCTCACCATGGACACAGAGCGGGGGAGGGGACTGTCACCATGGAGACAGAGCGGGGGAGGGGACTGTCACCATGGAGACAGAGCGGGGGAGGGGACTGTCACCATGGAGACAGAGCGGGGGAGGGGACTGTCACCATGGAGACAGAGCGGGGGAGGGGCCTCTCACCATGGAGACAGAGCGGGGGAGGGGCCTCTCACCATGGAGACAGAGCGGGGGAGGGGCCTCTCACCATGGAGACAGAGCGGGGGAGGGGACTGTCACCATGGAGACAGAGCGGGGGAGGGGCCTCTCACCATGGAGACAGAGCGGGGGAGGGGCCTCTCACCATGGAGACAGAGCGGGGGAGGGAACTGTCACCATGGAGACAGAGCGGGGGAGGGGCCTCTCACCATGGAGACAGAGCGGGGGAGGGGACTGTCACCATGGAGACAGAGCGGGGGAGGGGCCTGTCACCATGGAGACAGAGCGGGGGAGGGGACTGTCACCATGGAGACAGAGCGGGGGAGGGGACTGTCACCATGGAGACAGACCGGGGGAGGGGCCTCTCACCATGGAGACAGAGCGGGGGAGGGGCCTCTCACCATGGAGACAGAGCGGGGGAGGGGCCTGTCACCATGGAGACAGAGCGGGGGAGGGGCCTCTCACCATGGAGACAGAGCGGGGGGGGGGGACTGTTTCCAGGGTGACGGCGAGTGGGGGCGGGGTCTGTTTCCAAGGTGACGGCGAGTGGGGGCGGGGTCTGTTACCAAGGTGACGGGAATGTGGGCGGGGTCTGTTTCCAGCGTGACGGGAGTGGGGGCGGGGTCTGTTTCCAAGGTGACGGGAGTGGGGGCGGGGTATGTTTCTAAGGTGACGGGAGGGGGGGCGGAGTCTGTTACCAAAGTGACGGCGAGTGGGGGCGGGGTCTGTTTCCAGCGTGACGGGAGTGGGGGCGGGGTCTGTTTCCAAGGTGACGGCGAGTGGGGGCGGGGTCTGTTTCCAGAGTGACGGCAATGTGGGCGGGGTCTGTTTCCAGGGTGACGGGAGTGGGGGCGGGGTCTGTTACCAAGGTGACGGGAGTGGGGGCGGGGTCTGTTACCAAGGTGACGTGAGTGGGGGCGTGGTCTGTTACCTTGGTGACGGGAGTGGGGGCGGGGTCTGTTACCAGGGTGACGGAGTGGGGGCGGGGTCTGTTACCAAGGTGACGGGAGTGGGGGCGGGGTCTGTTACTAAGGTGACGGGAGTGGGGGCGGGGTCTGTTTCCAGAGTGACGGGAGTGGGGGCGGGGTCTGTTTCCAGGGTGACGGGGAGTGGGGGTGGGGTCTGTTTCCAGGGAGACGGGAGTGGGGGCGGGGTCTGTTTCCAGGGTGACGGGAGTGGGGGCGGGGTCTGTTTCCAGGGTGACGGGGTGTGGGGGCGGGGTCTGTTTCCAGGGTGACGGGAGTGGGGGCGGGGGTCTGTTTCCAGGGTGACGGGAGTGGGGGCGGGGTCTGTTTCCAGGGTGACGGGAGTGGGGGCGGGGTCTGTTTCCAGGGAGACGGGAGTGGGGGCGGGGTCTGTTTCCAGGGTGATGGGAGTGGGGGCGGGGTCTGTTTCCAGGGTGACGGGAGTGGGGGCGGGGTCTGAATCTTTCTGATTCTTTTATAATCCCTTTCAAACTAAAAGAATCCTGATAATTATTGATAATTCTTTATAATAATTTATAAACATTTACTGACCTTTACAACCTTTATAAACTGTTTATAATTCTTCCTCTCACTTTGTAAATCTTTATAATATTTATGATTGTCTGTGATTTATTATCTTTTATGAGATTTTATTCTCATTTATAATCTGTTACATTCACTGCCCTGGACAGAAAACGTTGAAAATGATCCCCGTGGATTACTCTCAATTCAAACAGATCACAGAGCATATCATTTAAAATGGCCGCAGCACATGTCACGTAAAATGGCCGCAGTGAAGGTGACATCAAACAGACCACAGAGCATAACATTTAAAATGGACGCAGTGACGGTGACATCAAACAGACCACAGTGCATATCATTTAAAATGGCCGCAGCACATGTCGCGTAAAATGGCCGCAGTGAAGGTGACATCAAACAGACCACAGAGCATAACATTTAAAATGGACGCAGTGACGGTGACATCAAACAGACCACAGAGCATATCATTTAAAATGGCCGCAGCACATGTCACGTAAAATGGCTGCAGTCAAGGTGACATCAAACAGACCACAGAGCATAACATTTAAAATGGACGCAGTGACGGTGACATCAAACAGACCACAGTGCATATCATTTAAAATGGCCGTACCATATGTCACGTAAAATGGCCGCAGTGAAGGTGACATCAAACAGACCACAGAGCACATCATTTAGAATGGCCGCAGCACATGTCGCTTAAAATGGCCGCGGTGCAGGTGACATCAAACAGACAACAGTGCATATCATCAGATCGAACTGGCCTTTGTTAAAACCAGCTGGAGTGGTACTGAGTCCCACACACACACCAGGAAACAGCCAATTCAATCCAGACCTCTATTAATGCCAGCTGGAGTGGTACTGAGCCCCACTCACACACCAGATAAGAGCCAATTGAATTTGAGCCTATATTAATACCAGCTGGAGTGGTACTGAGGCTCATTCACATACCGGGAAAGAACCAATTCAATCCAGGCCCCTATTAATACCAGCTGGAGTAAAATTAACTCCCATTCACACACCAGGAAAGAGCCAATTGAAACCGAGCCTATATTATCACCAGCTGGAGTGGTACTGAGTCCCACTGACACACCAGGAAAGAGCCAATTCAATGCAAACCTTTATTAATACCAGCTGAAGTGGTACTGAGCCCCACTCACACACCAGGAAAAAGCTAATGAAAGCCATACCGCCATTGATACCAGCTGGAGTGGGACTGAGACCCACTCACACACCAGGAAAGAGATAGTTCATTCCAGGCTTCCATCAATACTAGCTGGAGTGGCACTGAGTCCCACTAACACACCAGAAAGAGCCAATTCAATCCAGGTCTCTATTAATACCAGCTGGAGTGGAATTAACTCCCACTCACACACCAGGAAAAAGCTAATTAAAGCCAGACCGCCATTGATACCAGCTGGAGTGGGACTGAGTCCCACTCACACAGCAGGAAAAGGACAGTTCATTACAGGCCTCTATTAATACCAGCTGGAGTGGCAGTGAGTCCCACTCACACCAGGAGAGAGCCATATCAATCGAGGCTTATATCAATACCAGTAGGAGTGGTATTGAGTCCCACTCACACACCAGTAAAGAGCCAATTCAATCCAGGCCTCTATTTATACCAGCTGGAGTGGGACTGAGAGCCACTCACACACCAGGAAAGAGGCAATTCAATCCAGGTATCTATTAATAACATTTGGAGTGGGACTGAATCCCACTCACACAGCAGAGAAGAGACAGTTCATTCCAGGACTCTATTAACACCGGGTGTTCTGGCACTGTGTCCCACTCACACACCAGAAAGAGCCAATTCATTCTAGGCCTCTATTAATACCAGCTGGAGTGATACTGATTCTCACGGACGCACCAGGAAAGAGACCATTCCATCCAGACCACTAATAATACCAGCAGGATGGTAATGAGCCCCCCTCAGGCACCAGCAAGAGCCAATTCAATCCAAGCCTCTATTAATACCAGCTGGAGTGGTACTGAGTCCCACACACACATCAAGAAGTGCCAATTCAATCCAGACCTCTTTTAATACCAGCTGGAGTGGTACTGAGTCCCACTCACACATCAAGAAGTGCCAATTCAATCCAGACCTCTTTTAATACCAGCTGGAGTGGTACTGAGTCCCACTCACTAACCATGAAAGAGCCAATTAAATTCAGACCTCAATTAATACCAGCTGGAGTGGTACTGAGTCCAACGCACAGACCAGGAAAGAGTCAAATCAATCCAGACCTCTATTCATACCAGCTGGAGTGGTACTGAGTCCCACTCACTAACCATGAAAGAGCCAATTCAATCCAGACCTCTATTAATACCATCTGGAGTGGTACTGAGCCCCACTCACACACCAGGGAAGAGCCATTTCGATCCAGGCCTCGATCTATAGCGACTGGAGTGGGACTGAGAGCCACTCACACACCAGGAAAGAGGCAATTCAATCCAGGTATCTATTAATAGCAGCTGGAGTGGTACTGAGTCCCACTCACACACCAGGAAGGAGCCAATTCAATCCAGGTCTCTATTAATAACATTTGGAGTGGTACTGAGTCCCACTCACACAGCAGAGAAGAGACAGTTCATTCCAGGACTTTATTAACACCGGGTGTTCTGGCACTGTGTCCCACTCACACACCAGAAAGAGCCAATTCATTCTAGGCCTCTATTAATACCAGCTGGAGTGATACTGATTCTCACGGACGCACCAGGAAAGAGACCATTCCATCCAGACCTCTAATAATACCACCAGGATGGTACTGAGCCCCACTCAGGCACCAGCAAGAGCCAATTCAATCCAAGCCTCTACTAATACCAGCTGGAGTGGTACTGAGTCCCACACACACACAAGTAGTGCCAATTCAATCCAGACCTCTATCAATACCAGCTGGAGTGGTACTGAGTCCCACACACACACCAAGTAGTGCCAATTCAATCCAGACCTCTTTTAATACCAGCTGGAGTGGTACTGAGTCCCACACACACATCAAGAAGTGCCAATTCAATCCAGACCTCTTTTAATACCAGCTGGAGTGGTACAGATCCCCACTCACTCCCCAGCAAAGAGCCAATTCAATCCAGGCCTCTATTAATACCAGCTGGTTTGGTACTGAGTCCCACTCACACACCAGGAAAGAGCCAATTCAATCCAGACCTCCTTTAATACCAGCTGGAGTGGTACTGAGTCCCACACACACATCAAGAAGTGCCAATTCAATCCAGACCTCTATTAATACCAGCTGGAGTGGTACTGATCCGCACTCACACACCAGCAAAGAGCCAATTCAATCCAGGCCTCTATTAATAACAGCTGGAGTGGAATTAACTCCCACTCACACACCAGGAAATAGCCAATTCAATCCAGACCTCTATTAATACCAGCAGGAATGGTACTGAGCCCCACGCAGACACCAGAAAGATCCAATTCAATCCAGGCTTCTATTAATACCAGCTGGAGGGGTACTGAGTCCCACTCACAAACCAGGAAAGAGCCAATTCAATTCAGGCCTCTATTAATACCAGCAGGAATGGTACTGAGCCCCACGCAGACACCAGAAAGATCCAATTCAATCCAGGCCTCTATTAATACCAGCTGGAGGGGTACTGAGTCCCACTCACAAACCAGGAAAGGGCAGTTCATTCCAGGCCTCTATTAATACCAGCTGGAGTGGAATTAACTCCATCACACACACCAGAAACAGCCAATTCAATCCTGACCTCTATAATAGCAGCTGGTGTGCGTCTAAGTCCCACTCACACCCCAGGAAAGAGCCAATTCAATTCAGGCCTCTATCAATACCAGCTGGAGTGGTACTGAGTCCCACTCACAAACCAGGAAAGAGCCAATTCAATTCAGGCCTCTATCAATACCAGCTGGAGTGGTACTGAGTCCCACTCACAAACCAGGAAAGTGCCAATTCAATCCAGGCCTCTATTAATTCGAGCTGGAGTGGTACTGAGTCCCACTCACACCCCAGGAAAGAGCCAATTCAATTCAGGCCTCTATCAATACCAGCTGGAGTGGTACTGAGTCCCACTCACAGCCCAGGAAAGAGCCAATTCAATTCAGGCCTCTATCAATACCAGCTGGAGTGGTACTGAGTCCCACTCACACCCCAGGAAAGAGCCAATTCAATTCAGGCCTCTATTCATACCAGCTGGAGTGGAATTAACTCCATCTCACACTCCAGAAAGAGCCAATTCAATCCTGACCTCCATAATAGCAGCTGGTGTGCGTCTGAGTCCCTCTCACACGCCATGAAGGTGTCAGTTCATTCCAGGCCTCTATTAATACCAGCTGGAGTGATACTGAGACCCACTCACACCCCAGGAAAGAGGCCCATTCAATCCAGACCTCTTAATACCAGCTGGAGTGGTACTGAGCCCCACTCACACACCAGGGAAGAGAGAATTCAATCCAGACCTTTATTCATACCAGCTGGAGTTGTACTGAACCCCACTCACGCACCAGGAAAGAGCCAATTGAATCCAGACCACTAATTCATACCAGCTGGAGTGGTACTGAGTCCCACTCACACACCAGGAAAGAGCCAATTCAATCCAGACCTTTATTCATACCAGCTGGAGTTGTACTGAACCCCACTCACGCACCAGGAAAGAGCCAATTGAATCCAGACCACTAATTAATACCAGCTGGAGTGCGACTGAGTCCCACTCACACACCAGGAAAAAGCCAATTCAATCCAGACCTCTGTAATACCAGCTGGAGTGCAACAGAGTCCCACTCACATAGCAGGAAAGTGACAGTTCATTCCAGGCCTCTATTAATACAAGCTGGAGTTGAACTGATCCCCACTCACACACCAGGAAAGAGCCAATTCGATCCAGACCTCCATTAATACCAGCTGGAGTGGTACTCAAAGAACAAAGACAGTTGCAGCACAGGAACAGGCCCTTCGGCCCTCCAAGCCTGCGCCGATCCAGATCCTCTATCTAAACATGTCGCCTATTTTCTAAGGGTCTGTATCTCTTTTCTTCCTGCCCATTCATGTATCTGTCTAGATACATCTTAAAAGACTCCATCGTGCCCGCGTCTACCACCTCCGCTGGCAATGCGTTCCAGGTGCCCACCACCCTCTGCGTAAAGAACTTTCCACGCATATTTCCCCTAAACTTTTCCCCTTTCACTTTGAACTCGTGACCCCTAGTATTTGAATCCCCCACTCTGGGAAAAAGCCTCTTGCTATCCACCCTGTCTATACCTCTCATGATTTTGTACACCTCAATCAGGTCCCCCCCTCAACCTCCGTCTTTCTAATGAAAATAATCCTAATCTACTCAACCTCTCTTCATAGCTAGCGCCCTCCATACCAGGCAACATCATGGTCAACCTCCTCTGCACCCTCTCCAAAGCATCCACATCCTTTTGGTAATGTGGCGACCAGAACTGTACGCAGTATTCCAAATGTGGCCGAACCAAAGTCCTATACAACTGTAACATGACCTGCCAACTCTTGTAGTCAATGCCCCGTCCGATGAAGGAAAGCATGCCGTATGCCTTCTTGACCACTCTATTTACCTGCGTTGCCACCTTCAGGGAACAATGGACCTGAACACCCAAATCTCTCTGTACATCAATTTTCCCCAGGACTTTTCCATTTACTGTATAGTTCACTCTTGAATTGGATCTTCCAAAATGCATCACCTCGCATTTGCCCTGATTGAACTCCATCTGCCATTTCTCTGCCCAACTCTCCAATCTATCTATATTCTGCTGTATTCTCTGACAGTCCCCTTCACTATCTGCTACTCCACCAATCTTAGTGTCATCTGCAAACTTGCTAATCAGACCACCTATACTTTCCTCCAAATCATTAATGTATATCACAAACAACAGTGGTCCCAGCACGGATCCCTGTGGAACACCACTGGTCACACGTCTCCAGTTTGAGAAACTCCCTTCCACTGCTACTCTCTGTCTCCTGTTGCCCAGCCAGTTCTTTATCCATCTAGCTAGTACACCCTGGACCCCAAGCGCCTTCACTTTCTCCATCAGCCTGCCATGGGGAACCTTATCAAACGCCTTACTGAAGTCCATGTATATGACATCGACAGCCCTTCCCTCATCAATCAACTTTGCCACTTCCTCAAAGAATTCTATTAAGTTGGTAAGACATGACCTTCCCTGCACAAAACCATGTTGCCTATCACTGATAAGCCCATTTTCTTCCAAATGGGAATAGATCCTATCCCTCAGTATCTTCTCCAGCAGCTTCCCTACCACTGACGTCAGGCTCACCGGTCTATAATTACCTGGATTATCCCTGCTACCCTTCTTAAACAAGGGGACAACATTAGCAATTCTCCAGTCCTCCGGGACCTCACCCGTGTTTAAGGATGCTGCAAAGATATCTGTTAAGGCCCCAGCTATTTCCTCTCTCGCTTCCCACAGAAACCTGGGATAGATCCCTCCGGACCTGGGGACTTGTCCACCTTAATGCCTTTTAGAATACCCAACACTTTCTCCCTCCTTATGCCGACTTGACCTAGAGTAATCAAACATCTGTCCCTAACCTCAACATCCGTCATGTCCCTCTCCTCGGTGAATACCGATGCAAAGTACTCGTTTAGAATCTCACCCATTTTCTCTGAGTCCAAGCATAACATTCCTCCTTTGTCCTTTAGTGGGCCAATCCTTTCTCTAGTTACCCTCTTTCTCCTTATATATGAATAAAATGCTTTGGGATTTTCTTTAACCCTGTTTGCTCAAGATATTTCATGACCCCTTTTAGCCCTCTTAATTCCTCGTTTCAGATTGGTCCGACATTCCCGATATTCTTTCAAAGCTTCGTCTTTCATCAGCCGCCTACACCTTATGTATGCTTCCTTTTTCCTCTTAGCTAGTCTCACAATTTCACCTGTCATCCATGGTTCCCTAATCTTGTCATTTCTATCCCTCATTTTCACAGGAACATGTCTCTCCTGCACGCTAATCAACCTCTCTTTAAAAGCCTCCCACATATCACATGTGGATTTACCTTCAAACAGCTGCTCCCAATCTACATTTCCCAGCTCCTGCCGAATTTTGGTGTAGTTGGCCTTCCCCCAATTTAGCACTCTTCCTTTAGGACCACTCTCGTCTTTGTCCATGAGTATTTTAAAGCTTACGGAATTGTGATCACTATTCCCAAAGTAGTCCCCTACTGAAACTTCAACAACCTGGCCGGGCTCATTCCCCAACACCAGGTCCAGTATGGCCCCTTCCCGAGTTGGACTATTTACATACTCCTCTAGAAAACCTTCCTGGATGCTCCTGACAAATTCTGCTCCATCTGGACCTCTAACACGAAGTGAATCCCAGTCAATGTTGGGAAAATTAAAATCTCCTATCACCACCACCCTGTTGCTCCTACATCTTTCCATAATCTGTTTACATATTTGTACCTCTATCTCACGCTCGCTGTTGGGAGGCCTGTAGTACAGCCCCAACATTGTTACCGCACCCTTCCTATTTCTGAGTTCTGTCCATATTGCCTCACTGCTCGAGTCCTCCATAGTGCCCTCCTTCAGCACAGCTGTGATATCCTCTTTGACCAGTAATGCAACTCCTCCACCCCTTTTACCTCCCTCTCTATCCCGCCTGAAGCATCGATATCCTGGGATATTCAGTTGCCAATCATGGCCTTCCCTCAACCAAGTCTCAGTAATAGCAATAACATCATACTCCCGGGTACTAATCAAAGCCCGAAGTTCATCTGCCTTACCTACTACACTTCTTGCATTAAAACAAATGCACCTCAGACCACCAGTCCCTTTACATTCATCATCTGCTCCCTGCCTGCTCTTCCCCTTAGTCACACTCACACACCAGGAAACAGCCAATTCAATCCAGACCTCTATTCATACCAGCTGGAGTGCGACTGAGTCCCACACACACAGCAGGAAAGGGACAGTTCATTCCAGGCCTCTATTTAACCAGTTGGAGTGGTCCTGAGCCCCACGTAATCACACCAGAAAGAGCCAATTCAATCCAGGCCTCTGTTAATACCAGCTGGAATGGTACTGAGCCCCCTCACACACCCGGAAAGAGCGAATTCAGTCCAGACCTCTTTTAATCCCAGCTGGAGTGGTTCTGAGCCCCACTCACACACCAGGAAAGTGCCAATTCAATCCAGACCTCAATAATACAAGCTGCAGTGCGACTGAGTCCCATTCACACAGCAGGAAAGGGACAGTTCATTCCAGGCTTCTATTAATACAAGCTGGAGTGGTTCTGAGCCCCAGTCACACACCAGGAAACGGCCAATTCAATCTAGGCCTCGAATAATACCAGCTGGAATGGAATTAACTCCCACTCACACACCAGGAAAGCGCCAATTCAATCCAGACCTCAATTAATACCAGCAGGAATGGTTCTGAGCCCCACGCAGACACCAGAAAGAGCCAATACAATCCAGGCCTCTATTAATACTAGCTGGAGGGGTACTGAGTCCCAGTCACAAACCAGGAAAGGGCAGTTCATTCCAGGCCTCTATTAATACAATTTGGAGTGGTACTGAGTCCCACTCACACACCAGAAAGAGGCAATTCAATCTGGGCCTCTATTAATACCAGCTGGAGTGGTACTGAGTCCCACTCACACACCAGAAAGAGGCAATTCAATCTGGGCCTCTATTAATACCAGCTGGAATGGTACTGAGACCCACTCACACACCAGGAAAGAGGCAATTCAATCTGGGCCTCTATTAATACCAGCTGGGATGGTACTGAGACCCACTCACACACCAGGAAAGAGCCAATTCAATTCAGGCCTCTATTAATACCATCTGGAGTGGTACTGAGACCCACTCACACACCAGAAAGAGGCAATTCAATCTGGGCCTCTATTAACACCAGCTGGAATGGTACTGAGTCCCACTCTCAAACCAGGAAACAGCCAATTCAATCCAGACATCTATAATACTAGCTGAAGTGCGACTGAGTCCCACTCACACAGCAGGAAAAGAACAGTTCATTCCAGGCCTCTATTAATACCAGTTGGAGTGGTACTGAGCCCCACACACACACCAGAAAGAGCCAATTCAATCCAGGCCTCTATTAATACCAGCTGGAGTGGTACTGAGCCCCACACACACACCAGAAAGAGCCAATTCAATCCAGGCCTCTATTAATACCAGCTGGAGTGGTACTGAGCCCCACACACACACCAGAAAGAGCCAATTCAATCCAGGCCTCTATTAATACCAGCTGGAGTGGTACTGAGCCCCACACACACACCAGAAAGAGCCAATTCAATCCAGGCCTCTATTAATACCAGCTGGAGTGGTACAGATCCCCACTCACACACCAGGAAAGAGCCAATTCAATCCAGACCACTATTAATACCAGCTGGAGTGGTACAGATCCCCACTCACACACCAGGAAAGAGCCAAATCAATCCAGACCTCTATTAATACCAGCTGGAGTGGTACAGATCCCCACTCACTCCCCAGGAAAGAACCAATTCAATCCAGACCTCTATTAATACCAGCTGGAGTGGTACAGAGTCTCACGCACACACCAGGAAAGAGTCAATTCCATCCAGACCTATATTAATACCAGCAGGATTGGTACTGAGCCCCACTCAGACACCAGAAAGAGCCAATACAATCCAGGCCGCTATCAATACCAGCTGGAGTTGTACCGAGCCCCACTCACACACCAGGAAAGAGCCAATTCAATCCAAACCTCTGTTAATACCAGCTGGAGAGGTACTGAGTCTCACTCAAACACCATGAAAGAGCCAATTCAATCCAAACCTCTTTTAATACCAGCTGGAGTGGCACTGAGTCCCACTCACACAACAGTAAAGCGCCAATTCAATGCAGGCCTCTATTAATAACATTTGGAGTGGGACTGAGTCCCACTCACACAGCTGAGAAGAGACAGTTCATTCCAGGACTCTATTAACCCCGGGTGATCTGGCACTGTGTCCCACTCACACACCAGGAAAGGGACAGTTCATTCCAAACATCTATAAATATCAGCTGGAATGGGACTGTGTCCCACTCACACAACAGAAGGAGCCAATTCATTCCAGGCCTCTATTAATACCAGCTGGAATGGTACTGATTCTCACGGACACACCAGGAAAGAGACAATTCCATCCAGACCTCTATTAATACCAGCAGGATGGTACTGAGCCCCCCTCAGGAACCAGCAGCAACCAATTCAATCCAGGCCGCTATTAATACCAGCTGGAGTGGTACTGAGTCCCACTCACACACCAAAAAGAGCCAATTCAATCCAGACCTCTTTTAATACCAGCTGGAGTGGTACTGAGTCCCACTCACACACCAAAAAGAGCCAATTCAATCCAGACCTCTTTTAATACCAGCTGGAGTGGTACTGAGTCCCACTCACACACCAAAAAGAGCCAATTCAATCCAGACCTCTTTTAATACCAGCTGGAGTGGTACTGAGTCCCACTCACACACCAAAAAGAGCCAATTCAATCCAGACCTCTTTTAATACCAGCTGGAGTGGTACTGAGCCCCAATCACACACCAGGAAAGAGACAATTCAATCCAGACCTCTTTTCATACCAGCTGGAGTGGTTCTGAGCCCCAATCACACACCAGGAAAGAGACAATTCAATGCAGGCCTCTATTAGTAACATTTGGAGTGGGACTGAATCCCACACACACAGCAGAGAAGAGACAGTTCATTCCAGGACTCTATTAACTCCGGGTGATCTGGCACAGTGTCCCACTCACACACCAGGAAAGGGACAGTTCATTCCAAACATCAATTAATACCAGCTGGAGTGGTACTGAGTCCCACTCACCCACCAGGAATGAGCCAATTCAATACAGGCTTCTATTAATACCAGCTGGAGTGGTACTGAGTCCCACTCACCCACCAGGAAAGAGCCAATTCTACCCAGACCACTATTAATAACAGATGGGGTGGTACTGAGTCCCACTCACACACCAGGAATGAGCCAATTCAATACAGGCTTCTATTAATACCGGCTGGAGTGGTACTGAACCCCACTCACCCACCAGGAATGAGCCAATTCTACCCAGACCACTATTAATAACAGATGGGGTGGTACTGAGTCCCACTCACACACCAGGAATGAGCCAATTCAATACAGGCTTCTATTAATACCAGCTGGAGTGGTACTGAACCCCACTCACCCACCAGGAATGAGCCAATTCTACCCAGACCACTATTAATAACAGATGGGGTGGTACTGAGTCCCACTCACACACCAGGAATGAGCCAATTCAATACAGGCCTCTATTAATACCGGCTGGAGTGGGACTGATCCCCACTCACCCACCAGGAATGAGCCAATTCTACCCAGACCACTAATCGAATTTAGAATTAGAACATTACAGCGCAGTACAGGCCCTTCGGCCCTCGATGTTGCGCCGACCTGTGAAACCATCTGACCTACACTATTCCATTTTCATCCATGTGTCTATCCAATGACCACTCAAATGCCCTTAAAGTTGGCGAGTCTACTACTGTTGCAGGCAGGGCTTTCCACGCCTTACTACTCTCTGAGTAAAGAAACTACCTCTCACATCTGTCCTATATCTATCACCCCTCAACTGAAAGCTATGTCCCCTCGTGTTTGCCATCATCATCCGAGGAAAAAGACTCTCACTATCCACCCTATCTAACCCTCTGATTATCTTGTATGTCTCTATTAAGTCACCTCTCCTCCTCCTTCTCTCCAACGAAAACAACCTCAAGTCCCTCAGCCTTTCCTCGTAAGACCTTCTCTCCATACCAGGCAACATCCTAGTAAATCTCCTCTGCACCCTTTCCAAAGCTTCCACATCCTTCCTATAATGCGGTGACCAGAACTGCACGCAATACTCCAGGTGCGGTCTCACCAGAGTTTTGTACAGCTGCAGCATGACCTCGTGGCTCCGAAACTCGATCCCCCTACTAATAAAAGCTCACACAACATATGCCTTCTTAACAGCCCTATTAACTTGGGGAGCAACCTTCAGGGATTTATGCACCTGGACACCAAGATCTCTCTGTTCATCTACACTCCCAAGAATCTTCCCATTAGCCCAGTACTCTGCATTCCTGTTACTCCTTCCAAAGTGAATCACCTCGCACTTTTCCGCATTAAACTCCATTTGCCATCTCTCAGCCCAGCTCTGCAGCCTATCTATGTCCCTCTGTACCCTACAACATCCTTCGGCACTATCCACAACTCCACCGACCTTCGTGTCATCCGCAAATTTACTAACCCACCCTTCTACACCCTCATCCAGGTCGTTTATAAAAATGACAAACAGCAGTGGCCCCAAAAAAGATCCTTGCGGTACACCACTAGTAACTAAACTCCAGGATGAACATTTGCCATCAACCACCACCCTCTGTCTTCTTTCAGCTAGCCAATTTCTGATCCAAATCTCTAAATCACCTTCAACCCCATACCTCCGTATCTTCTGCAATCGCCTACCATGGGGAACCTTATCAAACGCCTTACTGAAATCCATATACACCACATCCACGGCTTTACCCTCATCCACCTGTTTGGTCACCTTCTCGAAAAACTCAATAAGGTTTCTGAGGCACGACCTACCCTTCACAAAACCGTGCTGACTATCTCTAATGTACTTATTCTTTTCAAGATGATTATAAATCCTGTCTCTTATAACCTTTTCCAACATTTTACCCACAACCGAAGTAAGGCTCACAGGTCTATAATTACCAGGGCTGTCTCTACTCCCCTTCTTGAACAAGAGGACAACATTTGCTATCCTCCAGTCTTCCGGCACTATTCCTGTCGACAATGACGACATAAAGATCAAGGACAAAGGCTCTGCAATCTCCTCCCGAGCTTCCCTGAGAATCCTAGGATAAATCCCATCTGGCCCAGGGGACTTATCTATATCTCAGTATTCTCCTCAACAAAATTTTCATTCTCCACTGTAAATACTGACGCAAAATATTCATTTAACACTTCCCCTATCTCCTCTGATTCCACACACAACTTCCCACTACTATCCTTGATTGGCCCTAATCTAACTCTAGTCATTCTTTTATTCCTGATATACCTATAGAAAGCCTTAGGGTTTTCCCTGACCCGATCCACCAATGACTTCTCGTGTCCTCTCCTTGCTCTTCTTAGCTCTCCCTTTAGATCCTTCCTGGCTAGCTTGTAACTCTCAAGCGCCCTAACTGAGCCTTCACGTCTCATCCTAACATAAGCCTTCTTCTTCCTCTTGATAAGCGCTTCAACTTCTTCAGTAAACCACGGCTCCCTCGCTCGACAACTTCCTCCCTGCCTCACAGGTACATACTTATCAAGGACACGCAGTAGCTGCTCCTTGAATAAGCTCCACATTTCGATTGTTCCCATCCCCTGCAGTTTCCTTCCCCATCCTACGCATCCTAAATCCTGCCTAATCGCATCATAATTTCCTTTCCCCCAGCTATAATTCTTGCCCTGCGGTATATACCTGTCCCTGCCCATCGCTAAGGTAAACCTAACCGAATTGTGATCACTATTACCAAAGTGCTCACCTACATCTAAATCTCACACCTGGCCGGGTTCATTTCCCGGTACCAAATCCAATGTGGCATCGCCCCTGGTTGGCCTGTCTACATACTGTGTCAGAAAACCCTCCTGCACACACTGGACAAAAACTGACCTATCTAAAGTACTTAATAACAGCTGGAGTGGTACTGAGTCCCACTCACACACCAGGAAAGAGCCAATTCAATCCAGACTTGTGGCGAAGGGGAGTTGGAGTGAGGAGTGGAGAGTGGGGGAGGGCAGTGGGGGAGGGGAGTGGGGGATGGGAGAGGAGGGGAGTGGGGAGGGGAGTGGGGGAGCGAAGTGGGAAGAGGAGTGGAAAGGGCAGTGGAGGTGAGAGGGGAGGGGAGTGTGTGAGGGGTGAGGAATAGGGGAAATGGAAGTGGAGTGGGTATGGGGAGGGGAGTGGAGGGGAGAGGTGGAGGTGAGTGGAGGAGGGGTGAGGGATAGGGGAGTGAAAAGTGGAGTGATGAAAGGAGTGGGGGAGGGGTGTACGGGAGTGGAGATTGGGGGACGAGAGTGGAGAGTGGGAAGTGGTGGAATTGAGTCGGGAGTGGGGAGTGGGGGAGAAGAGTGGAGAGGAAGCGTAGTGGGGGAGGAGAGAGGAGGCAAGTGTGGGAGGGGAGGGGAGAGGAGGCGTAGTGGGGGAGGAGAGAGGAGGCAAGTGTGGGAGGGGAGGGGAGAGGAGGCGAGTGGGAGAGGGGAGGGGAGAGGAAGCGTGTGGGGGAGGGGAGGGGAGAGGAGGCGTAGTGGGGGAGGAGAGAGGAGGCAAGTGTGGGGGAGGGGAGTGGAGAGGAGGCGTAGTGGGGGAGGAGAGAGGAGGCAAGTGTGGGAGGGGAGGGGAGAGGAGGCGAGTGGGAGAGGGGAGGGGAGAGGAGGCGTGTGGGGGAGGGGAGGGGAGAGGAGGCGTAGTGGGGGAGGAGAGAGGAGGCAAGTGTGGGAGGGGAGGGGAGAGGAGGCGAGTGGGAGAGGGGAGGGGAGAGGAGGCGTGTGGGGGAGGGGAGGGGAGAGGAGGCAAGTGGGGGAGGGGAGAGTTGTGGAGTGGGGGAGGGGAGGGGAGAGTTGTGGAGTGGGAGGAGAGAGGGGGAGTGGGAGGGCTTTGGGGGAGGGGTGTGGGACATGTGGGAGGTCAGTTGGGAGTGGAAGAGTGGAGGAGGGGAGTAGAGGAGGGGAGTGGGGAGTGGGGAGTGAGAGGGGTGGGGGAATTGGGAGTTGGGGAGGGGAGTTGGAGTGTCTTGTATGTGAGTGGGGAGTGAGGAGTGGGGATTGGAGGAGGTGAGTGGGGAGTTGGGGAGGGGAGTGGGGGAGTGGAGTGGGGGAAGGGAGTGGGGGAAGGGAGTGGGGGAAGGGAGTGGGGGAATGGAGTGGGGAGTGAGGAGGGGGAGTGGGGGAGGGGCGTGGAGAGTGCGGGAGGGGAGTGAGGAGGAGGAGTGGGGGTGGGAGAGTGGGAATGTGACTTGGGAAGGGAGTGAGGATGGGGAGTGGGGGTGGGGAGTGGGGAGGTGAGTTGGGAGCGCAGGAGTGAGAGTGGGGAAAGGATTGTGTGTGGGTGTGGTTGTGGGGAGAGGTAAGGAGGGCAATGAGGAGTGGGGGTGGGAAGTGGGGGAGGGGGGTGGGGGAGAGGAGTGGAGAGTGGGAGAGGGGAGTGGTGGACGGGAGTTTAGAGTGGGATAGGGGAGTGGAGAGTGGGGGAAATTGAGTCTGGAGTGGAGAGTGGGGGAGGGAAGTGGGTAGTGGAGAATGGGGGCGTGGAGTGAGGACTGGGGGTGGGGAGTGGGGTGTGGGGGAGTGGAGTGGGGAGTGAGGAGAGGGGTGTGGAGGAGCGTTGCGGGGTGTGGGGGTGGGGGTGGGTGATGGGAGTGGGGAGTGGGGTAGGGGAGTGGGGTTGTTAGATGGGAGTGTGGAGTGGGGGAGGGGAGTGAGGAGTCGGGGAGGGAATGTGGAGTGGGGAGTGGGTGTGGGGGGTGGAGTGTGGGGGAGGGGACTGGTGAGTGGGTGACATGAATGAGGAGTAGGGAGGGGAGTGTGGAGTTGGAAGTGGAGTTGGGAGTGAGGAGTGGGCAGGGGGTAGTGGGGCGTGATGTGGGGAGAGAGGAGTGGGGAGTGATGGAGTGGGGAGTGGAGTGAGGAGAGGGGAGTGGGGTTGGGGAAGGGATGGTTGAGAGGGGAGTGTGTGAGGGGAGTGGAGAGTGAGGAGTAGAGTGGGGAGTGAGTAGTGGGCAGTGGGGGAGTGGGGAATGGTGTGGGGAGTGAGGAGTAGTGAGTGGATTGGGGAGTGAGGTGTGGGGAGTGAGGAGTGGGGAGTGGGGAGTTGGGAGTGGGGAGTTGAGTGGGGAGTGAGAAGTTGGGAGTGAGAAGTGGGGAGTGGGGGAGTGGAGTGAGAAGTGGGTAGTAGGGAGTGGGGGAGTGGAGAGGGGAGTGAGGAGTGGGGTGTGGGGGAGGGGAGTTGGGAGTGGGGGAGGGGAGTGGGGAGTGGGTGAGGGGAGTGGGGTTTGTGGGAGGGGAGTGAGGAGTGGGGGAGGGGAGTGAGCAGTGCGGGAGGGGATTGGGGATTGGGTAGTTGGGGAGGGGAGTGGTAAGTCGGTGAGGGGAGTGGGGGAGGGGAGTGAGGAGTGGGGAGTGGAGTGGAGAGTGAGGAGTGGAGAGTGGGAGAGAGGTGAGTGGGGGAGTGGGGAGTGAGGAGTCGGGGAGTGGGGAGTGAGGAGTCGGGGAGTGGGGAGTGGAGTGGGGAGTGAGGAGTGGGTGAGTGGGGGAGTGAGGAGGTGGTGGGGTGTGTAGGAGTGGAGTGATAGAGGGGCAGGGCCTTGTCGGGGAGGGGGAGTGCGGGGGGAGTGGGGGAGAGGAGTAAGGGAGGGTAGTGGGGAGGATAGTGGGGGAGGGTAGAGGGGAGTGGGTGAGTGGAGGGGGAGGTGAGGGGAATGGAGAGTGAGGACAGGGGAGTGAGGAGTGGGGAGTGGGGGAGGGGAGTGTGGAGTGCGGGAAGGGAGTGGGGAGGGAGAGGGGGTGAGGAGTTAGGGAGGGTAGTGAGGGAGGAGAGTGAGGGGTGCGGTGTTGAGGAGGGTAGTGCGGAGTGAGGAGTGGGGTAGGGATGAGCGGATTGTGGGAGAGGAGTGGGGGAGGGTGGTGGGGAGGGCAATGGGGGAGGGGAGTGAGGGAGGGGGAGTTGTGGAGGGGAGTGGGGGAAATGGAGTGGGCGAGGCAGATAGGCAAGTGGGGAGGGGAGTGGAGAGTGAGGAGTGGGGGAGGGGTGAGTGGAGTAGGTGAGGGGTGTGGATGAGGGGAGTGGGGAGGGGAGTGAAGGATGGAAGTGAGGGATGAGAGTTGAGAAGTGGAGTGGGGGAGGGGAGTGCGGTAGTGGAGCGGGGAGTGAGGGAGGGGAGGGTGATGTGAGTGGGGGAGGGGCAGTGGGATTCGGGGATGGGAGTGGGGAAGGAGAAGGAGTGTGAGGGGGAGAAGGAGGTGAGTGGGAAGTGTACGGTAGGGTAGAGTGGAGTTGGGAGTGGAGTGGAGGATGGGAGTGAGGGAGGAGAGTGGGGGAGTGGTGAAGCGGAATGAAGGAGGGCGAGGGGGAGCGGTGTGGGTGAGGGTAATAGGGGACAGAAGTGTGGGAGGGGAGTGGGGGAGGGGAAGGGGAGTGGGAGACGGGAGGGGAGGAGGGAGGGGTGCGGGGAGCGGAATGGGGGTGGGCAGTGGGGGAGGGGAGTGGGGAGGGGAGTGGGGGAGGGTAGTGGAGGTTGGGGGTAGGGGAAGGGAGGCAGAAGAGGAGTGGGGAGGTGCTGGGGAGTGTAGGAGGGGGTGTTGCGTGAGGGGGAAGGGGAGGGAAGGGTTGATGGGACTGGGGGAAAGGTGTGGGGGAAGGGATTGGGGATGGGGCGTGAGGGAGGGGGAGGGCAGAGCAGAAGGGGCACGGGGGAGGGAGAGTGGGGGAGGGTGAGTGGGATTGGGGGAGGGTAGTGGGGAGTGAGAGGGAGTGTGAGGGGAGAGGGTGGTGAGTGGGCGGTAAAGGGGACGGGAGAGAGGAGTAGGAACTAGAGTGGAGGATGCGAGTGAGGGAGGAGAGTGGGGAGTGTGGGAGGGGAGTGCAGGGGGTTGGGGAGGGGAGTAGGGGAGGGGACTGGGCAGGGGAGGGTGAGGGGAGCAGGGAGAGGAATGTGCAAGGTGGCAGTGAGAGTGGAGTGGGAAATGGGAGTGAGTTTGCAGTGTTGGTTAGAGGACGGAAGAGGGGTGTGGGGAAGGGAGGGGAGTTGGTAGGGCAGTGGAGAAGGGATGTGGGGAAGGGGACTCGTGGAGGGTAACGGGGTAGGTGGATGGTAGTGGGGGAGGTGAGTGGCGGAAGGAAATGGGGTTAGCCAATGAGGAGTAGGGTAGGTGAGTGGTGGAGGGGATTGGGGAGGGGGAGAAGGGGAGAGGGAAGGGAGTGGGGGAATAGAGTGGGGAAGGGGAGGGGGAAGGGCAGGGAGGGGGATGGGAGTGGTAGAGGGGGAGCAGGAAGGGAATAAGGGAGGGAAGTGGGGTGGGGTGCAGGGAACAGGGAGGGGAGTTGGAGAGTGGGGGTGCAAAGTTAGGGGACTGGGGGAGGGTGAGTGGGGCAGGGGGAGGGTTGTGGGGAGGGAGAGGGGATGTGAGGGGGAGAGGGTGGTGAGTGAAAGGGTGTACGGGAGGGGAGAGAGGAGTGAGGAGTGGAGTGGCGGATGGGAGTGAGGCAGGAGAGTAGTGGAGTGGGGGAGGGAGTGGGGAATGGGGTCTTGGAGTGGGGGAGTGGAGTGAGGATGTGAGTGGAGGAGGGGGATGTGAGAAGTTAAGGGGAGTGATGCAGGGGAAGGGGAGTAGGGGAGAGGGGGAGTGGGGAGGGGTAGGGAATGGGAGACGGGAGTGAGTGTGCAGAGTGTGGTGGGGAGGGGGAGGGAGGGGAG